>NC_071272.1:18243537-18543537 GCF_023375685.1 Ictalurus furcatus | reverse complement strand
TTTTAAAACCGCACTAAGTTTAATGAATTAATAAAATGATTTCACATCTTTGAATTTGAATCCTGTCAGTTAATTAAGGTAAAACGGGTCGTTTTAATTTACTCACTATTAGCCAAACAGTTGCACAGGCATGTAAGGGTGCTTTCACACAAGCTCATTTTGTTTAATGCATCTATTTACTACACATAAGCACTTCAGATTTTAATCAGCTTTGAATAATGTTCTTCTTTTTCCTCTCATCTTGTCTGTAGTTCTGGATTACCTAAAATGTAAAGTAGCATTTTTCCTTAAAATATATACTGTATATGTATATATTGAACTACATAAATAGACACTACAAAAACCAGAAACT
Source organism: Ictalurus furcatus (assembly GCF_023375685.1). Lineage (NCBI taxonomy): Eukaryota > Metazoa > Chordata > Actinopteri > Siluriformes > Ictaluridae > Ictalurus > Ictalurus furcatus. Next base: position 18,543,185 of record NC_071272.1, on the reverse strand, counting down.
TTTGAATTGGCTACGTCTTAAATCATTCACTAAAAGGGAAACTATCAAGAAAGGAAAATGTATAGTGTCCCTCTTTCTTTGATCTTTGATCTCTCTCTCTCTCTCTCTCTCTCTCTAAATATGTGCATATTAGCTAAGTGAAACCTCCATTCTCTCATCCATTGAGATTAGCTAGCAGAGTAATTCCCTCACTAACCCTACTACTTTGAAGTCTCCTGCCAGAGAGCCAAGAGCTTTTCTGCCTCATTTACATAATCTAGCTGCTGCGTTACATCACACAGAAGTATATTCGTGGGAAATGTTAGATACTCTAATTTCCTACCAAGATAGTATCATCATCATCAGCACTGATATCATTTCTGGTTTCCCTGGGGATGCTAAAATACATTTAGCAAGGACTGATACATCTGCCTGTCTGTCTGTCTGTCTGTCTAGCTAACTATGAGTCTGTCTATCTGTCTGTCTATTCTTATGAATAAACATAGCATAATATTTGAACACATCTTTGTGTCTAGTTAAAGACAACACATGATCGATTACTGTAATCACAACCAGTGTTTATATTGTTAACATAAATAAGGAATAAAATGCTACAACCCCAGTTCCAAAAAAGTTGGGACAGTATGGCAAATGCAAAAAACAAATGAAAAGAGTTATTTGAAAAATCCGTTCACCCTGGAATATATTGAAAAGACATTATTAACACATCATTTGATGTTTTACTTTGTGAATTTAATGTATTTTTGGCAATGTACACTAATTTCAAATCTGATGACTGCAGCACACTCCAAAAAAGTTGGGACAGCCGACTCTTTATCACTGTAACAACAACTTTTCTTTTAAGAACACTTATTAAGCATTTGGGCGTTGAGTGAAGACACCAGTTGGTTGAGTTTAGCAAGCGGAAATTTCCCCCATTCATCCATTGCAACCATGCGCTTGTAATCCGGGCAGAATGTGGTTTGGTGTTTGCTCTGGATGGCAGCATATGTTGCTTCAAAATGTGTACATATCTTTCTGCATTAATGGTGCCCTCACAGATGTACAAGTTACCCATGCCATGGACACTAACACAGCCTAATAACATGACCGACGCTGGCTTTTGGACCTGACGCCGATAACAGCTTGGATGGTCCTTTTCCTCTTTGTCCCAGAGAACATGACGGCTGTTTTGTCCAAAAACTATTGGAAATGTTGACTTGTTGGATCACAAAACACAATTCCACTGTGCTACTGTCCATCTCAAATGAGACCGAGCCCAGAAAAATCGGCGGCGCTTCTGGACAGTGTTGATTTATGGCTTCTGCTTTGCATAGTAAAGCCTTAACTTGCATTGTGGATGCAGCGGTGAATGGTGTTGACTAACAAAGGTTTACCAAAGTATTCCTGAGCCCATGTCAGGATATCCATTACAGACTCATGACAGATTTTAAGACGGTGACGTCTGAGGGATCGGAGATCGCGCGCATTCAGAAGTGGTTTTCTGCCTTGCCCTTTACACACCGAGATTTAACCAGATTCCTTGAATCTTTAAATTATATTGTACACTGTAGAAGGTGAAATGACCAAAATCCTACCGATTTTTCTTTGGGAAATGATGTTCTCAAAGTGTTGGATTATTCACCGATGCATCTGTTAGCAGATTGGTGACCCATCCCTGCTCTTGAAGGACTAGGCCTTTTTTGGAGGCTCCTTATATACAGTACTATGATTAGATGATTACCTCATCTGTTTCACATCACCTTCTTATTTCAACTTGTCACATCGCTATTAGTGCTAAATCACCCCTGTCCCAACTTTTTTGTAATGTGTTGAATGCATCAATTTCAAAATAAATGTTTATCTTAAAAAAACTATGCAGTTGATTAAGTAAAACCTTAAATACCTTGTCTTTATACATTTTCTGTTTAAATACAAGTCAAAGTACATTTACAAATCACTCCTCTTTGTTTTTATTAGCATTTTCCATACTGTCCCAATTTTTTCACAATTGGGGTTGTATAACAGTATGTCCCGAAGTGTTTTAATCCTCTTAGTGCTGCAAGTACTCAAAGACAACTGGAGTGATACAAGCTGTGAAATGTACCAATGCTATTATAATAAATATAAGCACTAGTGGAATGCCTCTTGTCCAATCAAAATAGTCGACTGGAATTGTTGTATAAAACCTCTATAACCTCTATTCTTTCACCAGGCACTCTTTTTTTTTTCTTTCTTTTGAAGTTAATAAACCAAAAAATGCAGCTTGTCATGCTGGGAAACTTAAATTGATAGCTGTTCGCCTGACTGTTACAAAATGCTGACACTGGAGACTCCATCCATCCATAAATGTTTAATAAACATTAATCCCTGTGTAAGTTGTTACTATAGAAACTTTTGCAGCTGCACTACTATCAGAGCTGTTGTTATAGTAAAAAAAATATTTAAAAAAATAGACAAAGATAGTGAATTCATAACCGGATAGTGTTTTTGTTTTCCAAACTATGACTAAAAATAATTAATAAAATCTTTTTAACAAAATAACAATAATTTGCATTTCATTTTTTATAAAATCTATTTGCATAATTGTTAAATCAGAAAGACACTACAAATGTGCATTGACAGATAAAATTAGTCACTGATGGATGTTGAGTGATCTCCTCCCATAATAAAAGCTATAATAAGGCTCATATATATGAGTCAGCTCTTGACAGTCACCTCAAAGATGTACATTGTTTGGAAAGGAAGTGTGTGTGGGGGCTATGTTGCTAGCTAGTAGATCTGGTATCTGTTAGCTAGTTAGGTCTCCTAACTAGACAGCTTACTCAAGGTAAGGTCGAACTGATAGATTCACTTTTATAGAAAATGTTAAATGGATATCATAACACATTTCTCTTATGAAATGTGACATATTGATGACAAGTGCATAACATGAACTCTGAAAAAGGTAGGCGCAAACTTAATTCTGTGGTTAATTTCAAATGAGCTGCCCGTTCAACCCATTTAAGACTTTAAGCATGAAGAAATTAGCTTCTGATTCTCAGAGGACATGAGAGAACTTTGATGTGTCTCACTGAAGCTGTCTCAGTTTCATTCTTTATAAATTGTGGAGGGAATTTTCTGTGCACAACACTGAGTATGGGATGTTGAGCAGTTTAGTTACAGGAAAACTCTGGGAAAGTAAGGAATAAAATATTACGGGGTGTGCTGATATAAGAGAATAAGCAACAATGGATCTCTGACGTGGCCCAGTATGAAACCGAGTTACTAGTATAACCTGAAAGTGGATTATTTGTGGAGTATTTTATTCAACAGTACTGTGGTATAAAGGTAATTAAAGCACTTTCTCTGGTGTCTTTGACTGTCACTTGTGCTGTGAATCAGGAATTTGATTGCTGCACTGATCCCAAAGAAACTGAGCATTATGTTGAGAAAAAATAATCAATAAATATGAAACATTTAGCATTACATATTAGATTAAAATCGTCACAAGGCCTAGACTTAATGATTGTCTTGATGCTTCAGTTAGCAAATAGCTATCCCATAAGACCTTGTGAGAAACTGATATTAGACTCACTCTATAATGTTCCTTGTTCTGTAGACATGCATCTAAGCTACACATTAGGCTCCTATCTCACACTGAGATCCAGTGCCAGAGACCTCATTAAATAAATTGCATTTCCAGAATTGCATGCAATATTATATGCAATATCAGGACAGTCAAATATTTAAAATTACATCATGTCTAAATAATCCATGTCTTTTCTATTCTAATTAATCCCACCATGTGCCTGTTTGGAAACAAATAACGTGCAAAACCTTCCATCAAGAGCTCTGTTTGTGAATTGTTATGCGGTTTGTCAAACATCCAGTGCAGAAGGTTCAGCTTTTGCTCAGCGTCTCCACTAGTGTTTGATAAACCCCGCTTTTGTAGTGAGACGTGACTCGCATTTGTAATCAGAACTATAGCACTCTGTCCTGATTGCTAATTGTATCCTTTGGGCCTTGCATGCCTGCTGCATGGTTATTACTATGTTCACACCCTCCATCCTCTGCTTCCAACCCCCACCCTTTTCCTTTCTATTTCCCCCATGTGTTTTTTATGCACATAATTCAGATCTATTTAGTGAACCACCATATGAGCTGCCCATCACACTGGCCATTCTGCTTTGAGTGATCATAATCGGTTTTGCTCCACTTTTCTTTATGCTGTTAAATTGGATCATGTAGAGGGCTCAGATCAGAGTCATTTAGTGTATTTCAGTAATTTGTCAGGTACAGCATGACTTTACCTTGCCTGTTGTGGGGGCTTAGTGGTTAGCAGGTTTGTCTCACATCTCCAGGGTTGGGGTTTCAAATCTGTGTGTGGGGTTTGAAAGCCATGTGTGTGTGCAGAGTTTGCATGTTCTCCCCGTGCTTACTTTTCCAGCCTTCCGTTGCCCTGTCCCAACCTTTTTGAGACATGTTGCGGCCATGAACTTCGAAAATTTTTCTTAAAATGGTGTATTTACTCAGTTTAAACATTTGATATGTTTTCTATGTTCTCTTGTGAATAACATGTAGGTTTATGAAATTTGCAAATCATTGTATTCTGTTTTTATTTACATTTTACACAGCGTCCCAACTTTTTGGAATTAGAATGACACTAGAATGATAAATGATAGAAGTATGATGTGCTGTTCTGATGGAGCTGGTGGTATAAGAGCAATAAAACACTCTTTATATGAAAACACTCTTTATGGCTTTATAGGAAAATAATGAACTTTGGGGTGGTAACAGTAACTATGCCTCCCATCAACACTTTGTCATTCCCCCCTGCCCCCCCCCATAACAACATGCACCCAAGTGTTTAACTTCTTTTAAAAAGCTGGCAAAAGCAGATGTTATATTATACATAGTATAAATGAGGGAATTTTGAAAAGAAAGGCCTGTTTGGAGACTGATCCTGCTATATGTTTATTTATGTGTTATATTTCTGACAAACTGCTATATTTGTTCTATTATTTTGTGAGGCAGTCAAAAGAAATTCAGTCATAAATTCGAGTTGTTTATAAAGCTGATATAAGTCTCATCTGCTTTGATCATGATTTTATTTTCCATTTCTAAGCTAAAGCTATTTCTGTATTTTAAACTATATGTGAATTCACAGTGAATTATTATGCTGCAATATGTAATAGCTTCTGTGCTGCATCTGTCACATGTGCAACTCTGTCACTGGAAGCTATACGCCTGCTAGCACTCATCACAGTTGAGTAAATGACCTTTCCTTCTAAATTTATGAATGTAAACCTGCCTGCATATTGTTCAGTAATCAGCGTCAGACATTTATGGACAGCTTTTAATTATTCTTGTAATAAAGATACCTCACCATTCCAACTACATGTTTACCTTTGAAAAATGCTGTTTTGTGAATTGTGTTTAGTGGAAAAGACTTCTTTTTACAGGCCATGTTCTCTGCCTTACTGTACCTGACTTTATGTCCATTTTACTCTTCTAGCTTGAGATAGCAAGTTGAAATGTGACTTGAGGATATAGCTCCAGCTGCACAGGGAGAGCACTGATGAATATGTGGGCTGACTGGACGTCCTTATTATTTACACTATCTCTTTAATCAAGGCTGCATCAAGCAAGGCTGGGACAGGTTGGCAAAGCAGTCTCAGGACTCCACTGGGTCTGTGTCAGCGTCTTGCATAGTGCACACTCTGCATTTCATTGTACCTGCTTTAAGCACACTGTTTGCACTTCATCTTCAAAGCTGCTCTCACTGTTTCTGAAATGCCATTTGATTAGTTGTCACAGCTGAAAAGGGGATGCCATCATTCATTAGCATGTCAGTGGGTCTTTTTATTTCCAAAACCACCTTTAAGAAGACTGGACCCTCTTTGAGATATAGAAAAGAGATATAAAGGAGGAAATTGTCAGATTGAATTGTTGATCATGTTGGATTCACAGATCAGATTGGATTGAATTCAAGAAAAGGAAAAAGCACTAAATATCCTGTTAATTAAGAATAACCTATGTCATTATAGAGTATTCAAACTTTTTGAGAAGTTGTGTAAGAGAAGTGGCAAGGTCAAAGAGTTTAAGACACTTATTTGGTCTTAATGATTGACCAAATAAGTGTCTTCACCTCTTTGACCTTGTATGTATGTCATTGACAGTATGTTTTTAAGTAGTATGTGTAAAATCAGATCACAAATTTTAACTTAGAAGAGAGTACTTAGCATACACTTAGAAATGAGCAGTATTGTGCCGTGTCATAAGATCAAACATTTTGACAGCTATGACATACTGACTGCTATAAAGTGTCATGATAACTTATGACACCACATGACATCTGCCATGACACATATCACTTATGATATAGTTATGTCAGACACACATTTACATTTACATTACATTTATTCACTTAGCAGACGCTTTTATCCAAAGCGACTTACAAATGAGAAAAATAAAAGCAAAGCAATATATCAAGCAGAGAACAATACAAGTAGTGCTACCATACAAGATCTATTAATTGAGTTCCAGAAGAAGCAAAGTGCACAGAGTAGAGGTGTAAGTGCAATTTTTAAAAATTTATTTTATTATTATTATTATTATTATTATGAGTTGGTTAGGTGTTCACGGAAGAGGTGGGTCTTTAGCTGTTTTTTGAAGATGGTGAGAGATTCTGTGGTCCGGATTGAGATTGGAAGTGCATTCCACCACTGAGGAACAGTTAGCGTGAAGGTTCTGGAAAGGGACCTTGCGCCACACTGAGTTGGAACTGCTAAACGTCGGTCGCTAATCGATCGCAGATTGCGAGAGGGAACATAGGCCTTCAGGAGAGAGTTGAGGTAGGAGGGTGCTGTTCCTGACAAGGTCTTGTAGGTGAGCATCAAGGCCTTGAACTTGATGTGGGCAGCTACAGGAAGCCAGTGGAGGGAGATGAAGAGGGGTGTGACATGGGTTCTCTTGGGCTGATTGAAGACGAGGCGCGCTGCAGCATTCTGAATCATCTGAAGGGGTTTGATGGAGCTGGCTGGGAGGCCTGAAAGCAGTGAGTTGCAGGCACACAAGTTGCAGACACACAAGTTAATGCAAAAATTATAACTCACTTTTCTGTGCAACAGCACCTGTTTTATAGTCCAGAAAAATACAATACATCTGGGAAACAGGAGGAAAGTCAAGCTCATCTGTAATATGATTTTCCTGTTTTATTATTATATACAGTAGGTCTCTATTCTTGGTCATGTATACATTACAGCACAGTTAGATTCTTTTCTTCACATACCCCAGCATGCCAGGAAGTTGGGAGACAGAGCACAGGGTCAGCCATGATACAGCACCCCTGGAGCAGAGAGGGCCATGCTCAAGGGCCCAACAGTGGTAGCTTGGTAGTGCTGGGGCTTGAACCCCCAACCTTCCGATCAGTAACCCAGAGCCTTAACCACAAAGCCACCACTGCTCTCTTGTTTTGACACTTTCTAGCATAAATTACCATCTGCATTTTTAATATGACAGGCTCTTTGCTGGTTAGTAAACATACAAAAGGCCCAGACAGTTGTGTATACAGATTTAACACTTCTACAGGGTGTTTCAAAAGTCTCCATACGTAGGGGACTACGTATGCCAGCACCACTGCCTTTGTCAGTTGATGTTCGTGGATGTTCGTGGACCACAACACTTCCAGTCTTTCTGAATTTGTTAATAAGTTTGGCAACTGTGTCATGTGTGATGTGCTCGCTATGTTTCCTGTTAAAGTCCATCGCAACCTTGTGACAGCTTCCCGATCCAGCCATGAGAATGATTTCAATACGTTCTTCTTTTGTCAAAGGTATTCTTAAAGACTATCTGAAATGTTTTTTATTGCCAAACGTACTAATATGTAGGATAATTTGCTTCTCCAACCGACATTAGCCCTGCTAGCTCACAAATTAAACCTTTAAAATTGATTAAAAGATCTACCTTATACTCAAGATGAATAAAACAGCCAAACTCACAAAAACTGGATTCAGATGAAGTAGGTTTATTAGCAGTCAAGCAAGACAGCAAATAACCCAGCTGGCACCAGGGATGCATGTCACATGAAGAAGTAACTTCCACCGAAGCTTCAGTGCCTTTCAATCTCTTTATACATTTCATTCAAGGCACCATATCCGACTTTAACCAATCACATGTTTCCTCTTTTTGCACATCCAATCACAAGTCTCCACACGGATCCTCATTACGTCTTAGGTTTTCTATTTTAATGCCTAAACTTTTCCTTATCTATTGCCTTGGTCTGTTTCCTTGCAACATTATTTACGTCGGTTAATACCCACAAACTCACTCTCACACTTTTCCCACTTTTCTCCAGGTGTTCCACTCTTTTGCACCTAAGTGCATTGCAAACTTCACAGTGGCCTTCGAATTAATAATAATAATAATAATAATGTGCTCAATACACATAAAGTGAAACATTACTCTTTGCTTTTACAGAATAACGTTTATTTTTATTTATTTATTTATTTATTTTTTAATATATTCTGTTAATAACCTAACTTTCCTCTGTGTGTGTGTGTGTGTGTGTGTGTGTGTGTGTGTGTGAACTTTTCACCTGCTTCTGTGTGCTTCTCTCTTCAACAGTACATTGGTCATGAGGCTCTTCTGTGTGTTCTTTCTTAACAGTACATCTGTCAGAACTTCCATATTTTTGTGCTGGTGTGTTTACGCACCTACCACGCAACCTAATGTCAAAAACCAACTGTCTTTAGGTCTTAACCTTTCACTTGACTCTTCAATGTTAATTATCTATATTTTATTAATTAGTTTATATACTTTATATCTTATTTTACCCTAAATTTTCTACAAACAATATAAACTAATTGTGAAAAATTTTGGAAGACATTTTTCCTGAAAAAGTGTTGATTTCCACTATGTATGGAGACTTTTGGGACATCCTGTAGTTCTGTTTCTTTTTTATAGACTGGTCCATGAGGCATCATTATGATCAGAGCGCAAGAGAAAGACAAAGTATGATGAGAAAAGAAATGCGACTTTTTACGTGTCAGAAAGATGAAATTCAGATGTTATTTTTTTTCCCCAAGCAGACACTCGATTTTTTATATGGACATAAAGATTGACTCAGTATTTGTGCTGCTTGCTGATGAAAAGATGTTCCTACAGTACCTCTTTGCCCTTCATACTTAAGAAGATTATTAGCACAGCCTCTAACTAATGGATCATAAACTGTCATCACTTTGAATCCCTGTTACTTTAATCAGGTATATTATGTGAAATTGTATGTATGCTAAGGGGAAAAAAAGGAAAAAAAAAACCCCAGCAGATAAAGAAGAAAGCCTACAGCAAATTAGAAGTGGCCACATTTAATTTAATGCATATGCCACTGTGAAATCATATTTGTCACAGTGGCAGACAAGCTTTAAAACCAGGACGAGCTGAGACAGAGTTGGTGAGCCTTGCCAGTCACAGTCGCTTCAGTCTGCCAAGCCCTGCATATGAAGCTGAGGAGTGCAACATGTTGTTATATGAATGAGATCATTGTGTTTTCTCAGTCAATTTTCCATCCTCTTATGGCATTTTGCAAATCCTTAGTGAAAACACAAAAAATATTATGGATACACAATATATTCAAATAAATTCGATTAAATTTTATTTGTGTAGGGCTTTTAACAATGGACATTGTCTCAAAGCAGCAAAGTCCTGTAATATACAGTATGTATAAGTATTACATTGATTTTCCATATCATATCACATGATATCATGTTATGATTTCTTATAGCCACTTCCCATTTTGTGAAGCTCAACAACCTTTTGCTGCACATCACAACTATATTCCTTGGTCTTACCCATTGTTATGAATGACTAAGGAAATTTGACCTACTGTACGTGTTGCCTCATATTTATACCCCTGTGAAACAGGAAGTCATGGTTGAACAATTACCTGTTCCTAGTCACCTGGGTATTCTAAAAAAAAAAAAAATAAATAAATAAAAAAGGTAAAATATATATGGGGAATATAAATATAAATTAATAATGGGAATATAATTCAAATGTATTTTTCTCATATGAATTCATAAGGCTGCCAATAATTGTTGCACACCTATATTTAACAAAGATTTTTTTTGATAACCTGTGTTGTGTTTGCAAAAAAAGGTTGTGCTTGGTTGAACCGCAAAGTTACTAAGTAACTAATTAAATTCCAGGGTGGAAAAAAATTTTAATTAAAGAAAATGGATAAAATTCAAAATAGAAAACATTGCAGAAAAGCTGCATTTACTCACTCCTTTGCTCACTTTCAGTAACTACGTTATTAGCTGTGTTGCAAGAGAAACCTGCAGAGTTTGGAAAAGCCTTATATTAAACTGTTTTTCAGTAATGTGCATGTCTGATGTTCAGTGTAGTCTTTCACCCAGATCTTGTTTGCTGGCCAAAGTTTATACATACAAATTTAAATTGCCATTTAAAGTAAAATAGGCATTAAGTAAAGAATCTCATTGCTCATTAGCTGACAATTAATCATGTATGACAATACAATAACCGCCCCATCTAAAAATATTACAGGAGTCAATTGTCTGATTAAATTGGGTTATTTAATTTTGAAATGTTCAACTTTTTTAAATCCACCTCACAAGTTAAAATGTTTATTATGACAGCCATATTAATTTACATTTACATTATATATATATATATATATATTATTTTACAGGACTGTACTATAAATCAGGCAATTAGAGCAGTGCATAGGTTAACAGTAAAATACAGAAAAACGCAATGCACAGTAGGATATCTAACATTTCTGACAGGGCTGATAATGGTAAAAATTCTCCCTGTGTCAATCTGGTGGTAATTATGGTAACTAAAAAATGTAATCAGTGCAAGCTAGTTGAGGGATTTTTTTTGGCTCAGTGGTTAAGGCTTTGAGTTACAGATCAGCAGGTTGTGTGTTCAAATCCTAGCACCAACAAGCTACCTTGGTCAGGTCTTTAAATAAAACCCCTGCATTAGTCAAACGAGCAAAGATACTGAATTTTATTTTATGCTATAATTATATTTACAATCATTTTACTTGCAAATTTGGAAACTGGAAACATACAGTACTATACTGTAAAAATAACAGGAATTATCTATAAAGATATTACAGTACTTTGTAGATATGTTTAACCCTTATTTACGGTAAATTTTACAGTAAATATTTATAATGTTATTTACTGTAAATTTTTACTGTAAACGACTATTATTACAGTTATTTCTATTAGGAATCTTTACTCATAAGCTGTTTTATTTATATAGGCTTGGATAAGGACATTTACAAAATACTACTACAATATGATTATTAATATTACTACTATTATTACAATACAGACAGTGCTAGTATCCATATACTGGATAAACAGACAAAACAACACAATTCCTTTTTCTAGCAATCTTATTTCATTTTTATTTATAAAGGCTTGGGTAAAGACATCTATAAAATACTCCTGCTACAACTACTAAATACTACTACTACTACTACTGTTACTATAATATTGGCATTGCTATGACTTATACTGTATATTGGATAAACAGCAATCTTCAGTCATTGCCTTTTTATTTATATGAGCCTGAAAAAAAAAAGAAACATCAATGAGTCCTCGACCACAGATCTACTGTATATTATAAATACAATTAATGCATACTACCATGATACTCATACTATTACTAATACAATACTGCTCCGCATCATACTATTATAATAAATAATAATAATGACTAATTTTTTTTTTTTTTAAATTGAGCTGAGACAGTGTATATTGGACTAACAGCATTTACCCCATTGGTTACACAGGCTGTCCACCTGTCCAATTCCAGTTTTTGCCATTATAAATCTATATTCATAGCCTTTCTTATTTGAATTGGCTTGGATAAGGACATCAACAAGTCCTTGGTTGGAGAAATGAGATTGGGGATTTTGATTAAATATGAAATGGCCTGATTAAATAATTCATCACCTGTCAATTACAGGATGGGTTTGTTTATCCAGGCACTAGCTGATGAATTCACATGATCATTTTTCCCTTTGCTTTCCAGAAAGCACTCTATTAGGCTTTTTTGTTATAGAATTAAATATATTCAGAGTAAATGACAACTTATTTATATTTGGCCTTAGCTCCTCACATTAAACCCAGCTTTGATTGTGTGTCTACTTTAGTTAGATTAAAAAAAAAATTGACTGAGAATTTCTAATGTTATTCCACCATAAATTATTAAATGAAAGAACAGCTTTTGTAATTTTGGGCCATTTGAATATGTGAATGATTATATTTGGTTTATTATTATACTTTGGAAAGGGAGATTACAAACTACTTGAATAGTACAGTTTAAGATGTTTTAGCATGCAGAACTTAAAGGGAATGAAGGCAGTATGGTATTATTTTAAATAAATACATTTAGTGAAATGCCAATTGTCATATTAACATTTTGCTTAAACTACCATAATTTAATACCTGTTATAAACATAATCAAGGTTATTAAAGACTCAGCTGATGTGCTAAACTACCATAAGCTGCTTGTCATAATTTGACACAACTTAAAACCTGGTTGTGATTGTAATGCTGAAAATAAAAGCCACTTCTCGCATGTGTATGAACTTGGAACAGATTACAAGAGAGAAAAAACAGTTTAGGGCAAAAATGAAGCAATTACCTTTTAACTTTATTTATTTATATAGCACCTTTCATACATAAAAATGTAGCTCAAAGTGCTTCACATTAAAATTAAATAAACATGTCAAAAAATGTTTAAACAAAAAAACATAAACAAAAAAGTCCATGTTTGTAAAACAGTAAACAACAAATAAAAACACAGAAAAAGAGAAAATTTAAAATATAAAGAAAATGTAATTAAAAAATTAACAAGAAAAGGTTAAAATGTTTTTTTTTAATTAAATGTGGTTTTAAAAATAGAAATCAACAATCAATGTAAACAACAACAACAACAACAATGTGTATTTATTTATTTGTTTCTGTGTATACAAGCCCACGATGTGTTCTCAAGCTGGACATATATTCAATATTTTTGGTACAATTTTCAAGATCATTTCACTTCCAGTCAGCAAAGCTTAGAACGCTGTACTCTCTGAAGTGTACACCTCTCTGAGGCGTAAACATTTCCACCACTTTTCTTTTGTCTCTAGAGGTAACCAGGTGCAGATGTTTACATGCCTACAATGTACTGAACAATTCCGCTTAAAATAAAAAAAACAAAACAACCCAGGCCGTTTACCCAAGGTTGATTCCGCTTCCCCAGCATGCGAGCCATTTCTCACTCCAGTCAAGCTTTCACTGGGCCAGCTCTTGCTCTCCCTGTAGTGACTTGATTGTGGATGCTTAGTGGAGCTGGTTTACCTGATCTGTCTGTTCCCTCTTGTGAGCACTGCCAGTGTGTAATTGGTCCATCTGCTCCATGTGTTTGAGGAATTGCTTCACCTGGCAGGAGGTGCAGAATAAGGTTTGTTCACACTCAGCTGGGCTTTAATGACTGACAGTAATAGGAACTGCTAGAGACAGTGCTTCATTCAGTCATTCTCTATGCAATCACTTTGCATGTAGTGGCTCGTCTGCTGTTACAAAAAATAAAGTAATGTTTCTTATTGAGTCTATAAAACATTTGAGATGTGGTAGATTAAGCAAGCTTAAGTCCAACATTTTCCAAGGCCATATTGATTCCCTCATTAACTCACAGTCTGTGACAAGGGCTAGAACGCCACTGAAATCTTCTAACACAACCGGGGTGTGTCCAGTCCTCAATAAATAGAAACTGTCACTGGCCTGGATGCAAAGTCAGTAATATGAATAAATAAGTATATATCATCAATTTTTTTCTCAAATGCTGCTCTTGAGATAATCCCGTAACCTCGGAAGAATTCAGTGTCACTGAAAATTCCACTGGATGAGGAACAGTGGAGAATTCTTTAATGTTGTATGATAAGAGCTAAGTAAGCACTCTGGGGCTTGTCTTACAGTATTGGAGCTTGTATTATGTCCCAAGAATTTACTTAATAGTATGGTTATATCAACCAAATCTAATTTTGGTTGATAATTAGATTATTATAACTCCTCTGTCTTCAATGGGGCAGGGGAGCAGAGCAACATCCTCAGCAGAACAGGGAAGTGGTGCAACATCTTCAGTGGAACACAGAGGAAGAAAACATGGGACTTAAACAAGGTAACTAATCAAGAAAATAACAAACAGATGAGCATGAATAACACAGGAAATAAGGCAGACAACAAAAGTTCTACATGGATGGTGAGGGTGCCCTCTAGTGGCCCTCAAGGTGGAACTATGACATAGCGTGGTTGAATTCTTTCATCAGTAAGTGTGCATTCATTTTCTATAACAGCAGTTCTGACAGTAATTCCATCTGAAGCATAAATCACAGGTTTATATTAATGCACTCATTCTAATACATTATAATTCCTAAAGCCCATACATAGGGACTTGTGCAGCAGATTCCCCACATAATCTAATGATAATAATAAACAGATTTTTAAAAAAATAACAAAGAAATATGCATAATTGTTAATGTGGTGAAGCTTTCTGTTAGGAGACTGTATGTAACATTTATAAATGAGTCTCGATCGTCAGCGCTTTGTAACAGTCGGCAAACACAGAATGGTATTAAGAAGCGAGGCTAGGGCTGACTTCTTTCTAGCCCAGACTGTAGATCCACGCAGACTATCAGTAAGAATTGTAACACATGATTAAACAGAATGAAATGCTTCCTAGATTTGACACACTGTGACACTTTTCTTTAAGTCTAACTCATCGGGAATCTGGCAAACATACCATTTCAGAACAAAATGGATAGTTGTTTTTTGAGATGACAATTATTTTATCCACCAGAGGAAATTGTCAGTGATGTGCCAACCTTGTGACGGCTATTTTGCATTGAGAAAGCATGTTTCTTTTTACATAAGCCAAGAACATTTGGTGTCGCAATATTATTTTTGCAGTCCAGAATATGGATGGATTTGGGGAGCTCTTGAGCTTTTGCGAAGTGTTCCAGTGAAACTGAAAGTGTTTCTACATACACAAAACAATGTTTGCACTGCAGCACAGCTGTAGTGTAGAGATAAATAAAGGCTGAAAACAAGCTGGACAGAATCTGATATACTGAACCTACAGTTTTTCTCTTAAGTTCAGTACTGAGTTTCTTTTTCTGTGTTTACCTGTCTATATCTTAGGCCAAATTTCTCATGTGTATTGAGCCTGTGCCCATCTAAGATATCTCCAAAATCAGATTAAGGAGGGTCCACTTTGTTTATTTTTTTGAAATGTATGACATGTTTATCTGTTGGATAGACTGGGCAGCAAGCAAGAAGAACCGAAATTTTACGGGGAAAAAAAAAATCTTATATCATGCATTAATCAAACATTAGTTTCACATTAAAATCAGTGTGCTTGTACACTTTTTGGCTACAAACTTCAGAAACTTAAATGTTGCAATTTGATTAGCTATCGACCCTTTCATGTATTTTTAACAGGTTCGTAACATTAGCTTTTTGGAGCAAAATATAGTCACTGAATGAAAAGAAATAATCATGGCCAGATAATTTTCAAGCATTTATTTCGACAAATTATTTGCCAGTCTAACAAGATCATTTCAAGCTTGTAATGTGTAAAATTGTCTTGAATAGGCTAATCATGTTTATCATAATCTCACAATGAGAAATAAATGAAACTATATTTAAGGGTTTGTGCCTGCTTAATTTTTGTTTAGTTTGTCATTTAGAAAAAAGCAATCAAACGGCAGCAGCCTCTAATGGCTTTGCCCCTTTTAATACATAATGCAGGCAGAGACTGCAAAGTATACTGTAAACAGATAAGTGTTTCATGTAGCTTAGTGTTTTTAGCACATCATTAATGTATTATTAGAAATCTTACTGAATTTACTGGTGTGAATACACAAAATATACTTGCACATAAAATGGTTAGTCAATTCAGAAGAATGTGACTTAAGCTTTAGTTAATTCTTTAGTTGTTACTCCTCACACCATTTTAGTGTGACCTTGACACACTAAAAAACCTTGACACAACTGACTCTGAAGCAAATTGGGTCTAAAAATGAATCTTCTTTTAATGTCAAGGTTCCTTTTTTGCTAATGGATATTACTTGCATACCGCCTCTCATGTACATCAAAATGCCATTAGAGGCAATGAACAATGTGATGACTCCTGGGTTTCTGTCACTCCTGCCTTAAGCTTTAAGTGTATTTCCACCCAGGATGCTCTCATCCCATCAGCCAGAGAACTATTTGATGTAAGGAAACATTTCTTTCTGATTCCCATACTGTAACATACATGAAGACCACCTAGGCAATGCTGGCTGCAGGCCTGCCATGTCTCCTTCAGCAGGTGTTCATTTTTTTCAGTTACAGTTGGCTCATCACCAGAGATCAGCATTCATAATTAAATAAGCCTTACTTTGGATTTTTTTTTTATAGTATCCAATTTTATCTATCGTTATGCATGTTGAGAGAAAAACTCAGTGACAGGGTAATGTGATACTGCCTAGTTTGAAGTGGAGTTACAGTTACTACCTCAAAGTTATTTATTATTAAGATTATTGTCCATTAACAGGACATTTAAAAGTGTTTTAATTCTCATTTCTCTGACAGTGCAGACTTCTTCCATAAATATTAAATACATTTCTCCTGTTAGAAAGCTTCACCATATCAACAATCATAGGTTTGTTATTTTCTTAAATAGCAACACATTTTAGTGTGGTTACTAGGCTTATATTTCACACATGGAGAGTCTTTCATACAAGTCCCTGTGTAAGTTGTTACGATAGTACATTATTGTACATTCCACTTATTAATTCAACATTATAGACAACATCATCAGTACCAATCATCTGACAGATATATGATGGACAGCATGATTATTACATACAGAAAGCAGCCTGTCTATGAAGCGCATCTTAACAGAGAATGACCACAGGAACTCTCTATTGTTAGCCAGGTTTTAACAGTTAATTTCAGGCCATTTTTTTAAAACAAAATTACATGTTCTTTTGTTTAATTGTACAAATTATCATTAAATTGAAAGTTATTTATAATGCAAACATATTATGTGTGCCTGTCACGTAATTAACATAATGGAGGTTAGGACAGATGCAAGTGCAGACAAGAGCTTTTAATAAAGAGGGGCAGGCAGACAAATCCAAATCATGAG
The DNA here is from genome assembly GCF_023375685.1 of Ictalurus furcatus. Taxonomy (NCBI): domain Eukaryota; kingdom Metazoa; phylum Chordata; class Actinopteri; order Siluriformes; family Ictaluridae; genus Ictalurus; species Ictalurus furcatus. Next base: position 18,526,007 of record NC_071272.1, on the reverse strand, counting down.
ACAATAGCGTGGTCAAAAACAGGCAATGGGTCAGGGGATCAGCAAACAGACATAAACGAGGCAAGGCAAGAATCGAGAACGAGAAACAAGAAACAAGATCAATGAACATGAAACAAAAGGAGGAACAGGGTACAAACACTTGGTAGGGTGATAACACTCAATACTTCGCAAAGTCATTGTGTTTAAACAGTCTCTTTATACTGTGGTTGTGAGTGCTGCGAATTTGATGCAGGTGTGTATGATTAGAATGAATGTGAGTGTTCTGGAAATTGCAGTCCATGGTGGCCATGTTTGTAGGCCGCAGTGCAGGATGGGAAATGTAGTCACTGGTTTGCTGTGATATGACAGTGCCTGTAATCTTAAGTTTTCATAAAGAGAAATGTGGACCAATCGTGCTGCAATGCTTTGTGGAAAAAACGATCAGTTTTATGTAGAATATGCTAAATCTTGAATAGCAAATAAACTTAAACCTGTAAGTCTGAAGACTGGAGTCATGCCCTGACCCTTCATCACTGAACTACAGCAAGAAAATTACGTTCTTTTATTCTTCTTCAAATGATTTAACAGTCTCTGTTTCTCTGGGATCATTTATTCTGAGGTTATGACAGTTCTGCTTGACAGTTAAATGATTAGTGAGTCATTGTCACACCAGCATCTGCAACTCCCAAAGTTGTAGAATTCAACTCCCATGATCCTCATGAACTCATCACATGACCTCCAGTCAAGCACCTAGCTCTGTTAAAAATCACCTGATTACTAATGTCCTCATCTGTTTGCAGTTACACTACTTCCATTAAGTAACTCAGACTCTCAGTATTACTTTGTGAAGTCACACTCCAGTGTTGTGTCTGTGGCAATCTGTTTGTCTTCGTTAGTGTTTTTACTGTGGCCTGCTTCACATTTACTTGTCTAGTTTTAGCCTGTTTTCCGATCACCTGACCATTTCTGTGAATTATCTACTGTAGCCTGTTTTATTTCTTTGCTATACTGGTGCTAATAAAATCAGAAAACTCACACTACCGGGTCCACTTAATGACAGTCATGCCTTCTGATAGCTCTCTGAACTACAGGAATTACTGTTTATGATGATTCATCATGAAATTCTATAATTACTGTATACCACTGTGCACACTAATCAGCAACCAAACATCAGTAACAAATGCATATAAGCCCTGAGCGCTGGAATTTTCTTCCTGTAAACCTGTGAGCTATTGATACACTTAACACTTCTAAAAAGGAGTCTGAAAACACTGTTATATAATGCTGGATTTAGTTAAGTTTTTTTTTCTTTGCTTGTTTGTTTTTTTGTCTTTGTTTTTAAATACTAGCCCCACCTAATAATGTTTGCATTTTAATGTGATATGAGAGTTCTAAAAGTACACTGTAAACCTGCTGTTAAAAGGGCTATATAAACAAACAAACAAAGTATAAGTAAATACATAAATATAAATAAAAATTCTTGTTGTGAAAGATGAATGAATGCTTAACAGCACATCATGGCGGAGATGCTAAAAAATGTTATTACAGGTATCACCCAGAGACACTAATCCCGTCACTAGCTATAGTGAGTATCAACTGAGGGAGGCAAAAAAGGACAAAAATCTCATAAATGTTCTGCTGTTGTCTACCTGTCAGAAATCTCAAATCTACCACACTCTCTGAGACAGCCTGGCAAAGACAAAGAGCTCTATGACTCAGCCTGGGAATGATGACGAGTTGAATGAACACACGTTCTATATTTGTCTGTGACTCGTTGATCCTACCTCTCTGTCCAAGTGACTAACACTGACTGTGTTACAGGGCATAAAGAAATGTCATAATAAACTTGTATCTATAATTCAGAGATGACTTCAGAGAAAAAGACTTAAGCAAGCCAGTGAAGCATGGATTTTGATGAGTTTGAAATTATACAGTTCTACAAGAGAAAGTGAAGCTATATCAGGAGAGAGAAGAGTCACCATTATATGCATAAAATAATTACTTGACTTATTTATCATATGTGTCTTATTCCCATTCTTTTATAGGTTAGTTCCCTTTTTCACAACGATACCAGGTTTTTAATTGCTCTGGATTACTTGATTTCAGTGTACAATCCGAAGTCACTTACATCACTACAAGTTGTCTGGAAGTGTTTCAAGAAAAGAGCCTCTACTCTCATCCAAAAATAAACTCAAGCGTCTTCATTTTGCCAGACACTACTGGAACTTCAAATGGGATTGGGTTCTATGGTCAGATGAAACCAAAGTAGAGCTTTTTGGCAATAAACACAAGAGGTGGTTTTGGTGCACACAGAGAGGTAGCCATATGGAAAAGTACCACATGCCCACGGTTAAATATGGTGGTGGCTCTTTAATGTTTTGGGGCTGTTTTTCTGCCAGAGGACCTGGATCTTTTGTTAGGATACATGGCATCATGGACTCTATCAAATATCAACAGATATTAAATGAAAACCTGACTGCCTCTGCCAAAAAGCTTAAAATGAGCCGTGGTCGGATCTTCCAGCAGGACAATGATCCAAAACATACATCAAAATCAACACAAGAAAGGTTTACTGACCACAAAATCAAGGTCCTGCCATGGCCACCCCAGTCACCTGACTTGAAAACCATAGAAAACCTGTGGGGTGAACTGAAGAGGAGAGTTCACCAGCATGGACCTCAAAATTTGAAGGATCTGTAGAGATTCTCTATGGAGGAACGGTCTCAGATCCCTTGTATTCTCCAACCTCATCAGGCATTATAGGAGAAGACACAGAGCTGTTATATATATATATATATATATATATATAAGGATATTATAGAGATAGGGAGGTAGCACAAAGTATTGACTAAAAGGGTGCCAATAATTGTTGTACACCTATATTTAACAATTTAATAAGACATTGTTGTTGTTGTTTTGTTTTTTTTTGATAAATCTGTGTTGGGTTTGCAATTGTTTAATATCCATGAGAGCAGAGTATTTTTGTGAATTTGTTAAACAAAAGATCAAAAGGTTAAACAATAAAGACCATTTTTCACAGCCTTCTTTGCTCATATTTACCAAGGGTGCCAACATTAGTGGAGGGCACTCTATCTATCTATCTATCTATTTGTTCATTTGTCTATATGTCTGTGCTATTAGATATACAACTTGCTATTTGAGCAAGTTGCCACAACAATAAAGTTTTATCTTGTCTTTATCACACAGAGAAACATTTCTAGCTGTCTATATCTATCTCTAGCTGTCAACTCTTAATATGGACCCTTCTAAAAATTCAGAAATTTCACAAAATTCTGTAATCAGAAGATGATGTGAAGACAATATGAATATTGTAGCTTTAGTGAAGGTTGATTCCTGAAAGATACAGAAGTCATTTTCATATATTGTACATTTAAAGCAGTCAAGAGCATTGGCCTCATTTCTACCATCTGCAAAGGCAAAAATAAGAAGATGAACAATGTCTGTGTTTAAATTACTCCTGAAAGAAAAGATTGGATTGGACCTAGAGAGTTCAATGCCAAAAAGAATCGCTGTTTTGATGAATAGTCTTTGATTATGGTTAATAAGGTATTTTTGGACAAATTCGAAAAGAAATGTGTTCACTTAATGAGATTTTCCTTTCAACACAGCTCCTGGGGGTTTAATAAATCACTTCCACATCTCTAAGAAAAACAACAATAATATCAGCAACACAAAAAAAATATATATCCCCAGTGGCTCTAACAGCAAATTCAGAGTGAGCAATAATGTATTGCTTATCTGTAACTAAATTTTTTGTTCAATAAGGAATGATTTTTTCAAGATTTAGCTTGATGTTTCTTGATAGCTCTTTCATGAAGAGGAGAATTCTCAAAATTTTACACACATTACCAGTGCTCACGATATCCTGTTTGCTCTGCTGGAAGCTAAGCATGCTCTCTAGAGACATGGCTTAGCAGATCCATTTCACACTCTCAGTATTGTAAAAACCAATTGAAGTGACAATGAAATATTTAAGAGTGCACATTTAGCCTTTCCGCAATGATAATTTGCTTCTCTTAATTCGGGAAATTTTGTTCTCAAGGTCTTTAACTACACACAGACTTAATTAATGCCAGTGAGATTAAAAAGGACCTGTTAAAAGGCACCAGTTAGTATAGTAACGTATCATCTGCAAAGCTTCAGAACAATTTCCTTTCATGAAAAAGCTAACTAAATCTGTGTGCTCCAGCACATGGGGCAGAATGAAGGTTCTACGTTTACTATGCATATATAAAGCAAGTGGAGATTTATTTAGGGAAAAACAAGCTGAACATTATTCATTCAGAGTTCATTAGATCCATCCATCTGTCACTATGTAATTTGTTAGCTTGTTACCTGGGCCATCAATGGAAAGTGACCACCACTGAACAGATATTATTTTAATTTTGGATCATTCTTAGCACAGCAGTGAGTTTATGTGGTCCTGGTAAGTAAGTAAGTAAATTTTATTTATATAGCATTTTTCACACAGCGAAGCTGACCAAAGTGCTGAACAGAGTAAGGGAAGTAAAATAGAAAAAAGAATAAAACCAAATAAAGACAGACAATAGACAATAGTAAAAATAAGATTAAAACGCCTGGGAGAAGAGATATGTTTTAAGCCTCTTTTTAAAAGTGGTAATAGAAGGTGCAAGGCGGATGTCCAGGGGCAATTGTTTCCATAAACGTGGGGCAGCAACTGAAAAGGCTCTGAGTATGAGTATGAGTATGGTATGAGTGTATCAGGTACAGCAATGTCACTGCTGAGTCCACCGACCAAACTTATCCATCTAACATAAGGTCCAGAAACTGATATTAATGGGGGAAAAAAGCTACAGGACATTTAACATACATAGGGCATGGAAAAAAAGATGAGATGTACACAGCAAAATCAGCAAAGTTGATTTAACACCCACAGTGATGAATTCACACCCTACAGTGTATATATAAGTCCATTGGACTTAATTAAACACTGGGGATTTTACTGTGTAGTCTCTAACTATACAAGGTGGAGTAATGATGTAGAAAAACAAGCATATGAGGTGTTTAAAAAACACAACAGTGTTAATGCACCTTATGTACCAACACCACACACACACAACCAGGCCAGTGTAACTGTTGTGCTAAGAATTATTTATCTTCACCAACAGGGTTTAATGATAATGATGAATGAGCGCCATGATACAAGGCCCTTAACCCAGAGAGAGGCCTTGCTCAAGAGCCCAACAGTGATAGCTTGGCAGTGCTGGGGCTTGAACCCCCAACCTTCCAATCAGTAACCCAGAGCCTTAACTGCCAAGTCACCACTGCCCCCACAGACCACCTAAGCTTGATGGTATTCTTAGAATGGTATGTTTTTGATAGACGCTACTGTATGCTTGAGTACAGAGTACAGCACACACAACACGTCTGTATGTTGCTCTGGATAAGTGTGTTTGCTAAATGCTGTAAATGTAAACTGTGGTCCTTTTTCACTGATGGATGAATCAGAGTGGGAACAGCACATGGGCTACATTAAGTTATTATAATGAGTGCAGCTACAATCTATTGGTACCTAATAAAATTACAACTACAGTATATGGATGTCTATATGGATAATTTCTTGTAATGATGAATATGTGGTCATCAAATTCCTGCCATTAGAGTCTCACTAATCTGCAGCTGTGCTCTTGGCATTGGGAGTTTGTCATCTGGAGTACATAGACTTTTAAAACTCTGTTCAGAAAGAAAAACCACAGATTATACATTTTATTCTACACTTGTTTTTCAACCAATATGCTCTACAACGGTACCGATCAAAAGAGAGTAAATATCAACTCAACTATGAAAGATGTTAACTACGAGGCATCTTTGTAAAATCTTTCCTTACCTGTTTTAGTGAACTTGAGTGGGTGTATAGCTTCACCAATCCCCATGTAATGACCAGAACAGGAGAAAATGAAATCATGAGCCATCCAAGACCATAAGCCCAGTCTGGATATATGTAAACATTCTTATACATGAGGGGCTTATAGCTGGCCAGATTAAAAATGAAATCTCCATAAAAGCAAAGGAAAGGTTGAGTAAGCAAGATAAACTGATGATGATGATGATGAAGGTTTAGCTGAAAGATGCTGTGCATAAGTATGGAATAAAACACTTAGGGGCATGCTGTTGTATGCTGTTGTAGGAAAATAATCAACCGATAAGGTGAAGGTGGTATGATGTGGCCCAACAGGAAATGAAAAGTTACTTTCCGCAGCTGATTATTTTCTTGTAACAGCACATTCTGAGATGTTTCCCCTTATACCATAGCCAATGCTAACGCTTTTATATTTGTAAAAGAACAACACATCATAGTTTTTACTCATTGATTGTCACATTGAATGTTGTGGAATAGCTACAAGAAAGTTAGTTCCTGTTAAATTATACTGTAGTTATAATGAGATAAGGTATAAAAGAGAGGCAGAGATGCAGTTTTTGTTTTTGTTTTTTCACACTTTTTCACCAGTCTCTCTTTTTTCCTTGTCTTAATTTTGTGTCCAGAGCTTTATCTCTGGCTATTACAAAACACAGACAATGGAGCCTCCTTTTAAAATTCTAAATTAATGTCTCCTCACCAAAAATTTCACACATTTTAAAAATCCATTTATGTGGAACATCTGCCATACAATAGAAATGATAACATATTAGAATATGCGCATTAATATAAACCTGTGCTTTTCCTTGCAGCTGACGCTACTGTCTGAACTGCTCGGAATCGTGAATTCAACTGTGCTGTGGTATGACGTAAGATGAATAACTTACAAGGCACATCAGTGGTGTGAAATAACACCAGCAGTATTTGAAGAATGCACTTGGTGGTTTATCACACATGTCCTCAATGATGTTAAACATGCGATCAGCTCCTGATTTGAGGGACATTCAAAATAAGGGGTGTTTACTATATTATGTTTCTTGTATACATAGTATATAGGAAAAGACTTGTATGAAATAAACAATAACACCTACCAAAAATCCAGCCAATTACTACAGTTTCAATCAGACCCATAAAAAGTAAGCAAGCACCACTACTACCATAATAATCAATAAGTTGGAGGATGTAAACTCCTCCCTAGGAAAAGAACAAAATAATGAAAACATAATCTCTGTGCCTTAGAAACATTTTGAAAAAATACAATATTTCAAAAAATATTATAATAATAAGAAGAGTACTGAACTACTGTACATTAATTAAAACCCAATTTATTAGGTATCTCTACACTATACTTGGTACAGCAACATTTTTTATTATGTAATTACACACACTTTTAATCAGGTTTTATCAGGTACACCTATATCAGCTCCCAATCTGTCCAAACTCCTGACCAGCTTTTTCATGAGTGGATAACCACCAGCACAGCCTCATTATGATTCATCCTGTCATCCATTCTTTTGTTAGTCTGTCTTTGCAAGCGGATAGGAAGGGTTCCAGAATGGGCTTTAGGCCATGTCAGAACGCTATACAATTTTTTTGCTGAGAATTACTGCTGGCCCGCCTTGGCTTAGGATGTTTCTGAATACATCCAGTCATGTACTACCTACACCTCTACCAAGTGTGTTCATCCCCTTATGAAAAACTGGCTACCAGTATTCACTTTTAGAGTATGAACAGTGTTCCTAGTGAAATTGGGAATAACTGTGAGTCTTACTTGAGGACAGTATCCACAATCCACTTGGAAGACAACTTCAAGTAATTCAGAAGGTTTTTGCATAGACTGCCACAACACTGAGTGAGCTTATGTCCTCCATTTGTCATAATATCCTTTGACCCCTGTGTCCTGGGATATCAAGCACTGCTATTCCCATGGAACCCTATGCAAATAGTCAATTCACCTGTGGTTTCCTGGTTCATGCAAATGGCTTCAACTGACAAAAGCAGTAGATGATCCTTTACCATAGTGATCAGGTCAAATTCCCACCAATGGATTGGCAGCAACTCCTTACAAGGGATCTAATAAACTCAGCCTGCAATTCAACGATCTATTTAGGGCCCTCCAGAAGATTAAGCATGTTGTTTACTGTGATTCACCATCTTTTCATGCCTCTTGTACATGGTGCTTATGGTAAAATGATCAATGAGTGTAAGCACAAGGTATGTGTACCTAATAAACTGGCAAATTATTGTGTATCAGGTACATGTGCACCATGTGTGTATTATTACCTGGGTTGTCATTAGAATCTGAAAGCAGAAGCAGGCAATGCAGAAGAATAAAAGAAAGAGCTCCCTCCTGTAAGGCTTCTGTAGTACAGTTGGGAACATATCAATTGCAGAGGATGCTACCAGCTCAAGTCCAACAAACTAGAGCTATAAAAGAGGTCAGGTTTTTTTTGCAATGTAAAATTTTTTTTTACAACCATGCAAGAAGCTAGCAAAACCAAAAGCCAAAAGCCCAACAACTTCCTACATTACCTGTGAATCCAGGCCCAATAAAATCAACATGATAAAGAAGCAGGCTGACAGTTGTGGCAGAGGCATCATGGCTACTGCATGAGGGTAGGTTATAATATAGGTCATAATTCCAAGACAAGCAAAACATTGCAATCATTATCTCTTTTTGCTGGGTGCTCACCTATAGCAGTTGGTTTTGTAACTATTGTAACTTCTAAGAACAGATAAGCTGCCAGTTGCCAAACCGTAAGAGAACAAAATCTGAGTCCCTGCATCAATTCAAACCTACAGTGTGACATTCAAAGAATTTTTTTTTCAATTTAGATTTCATCATACAGTATGTGTCTTGTCTCAACTATGGTCAAAATAACTTGACAGTCATGGCTCCACTACCTGTGGGTTTGTAAGGCGTGAGGGTTGTGGGTACAGATAATACTTTATACCATTCGTCACACCAGGTAAAGTTAGATCTCTTAAAAGCAGCACGAACATCATCACATATGGAAAGATGGCTGTAAAATACACTGCCTGACAAAAATAACATAGGTTACAGACACACTTCTACAAAGAGCCAATGTTTTGTTTTGCTTTTTTTAAAAAAGTCAAATAATTCTTATTGTGTACATTTATGTTAACTGTGAGTTTGAAGAATAATTTGTGCAAATATTTAGCAAACCAAAATCTGACCTTTCCAGTTGACTTGACCCCTTTCCAGATGCAGAAGTAACAGGCCACCCAACTAGCCAGTAAACAGAGAGAAATCTCCCAGTGCAAATTACCCAGTATTTCAATGTCTTGGGATATGTTCAGCACTCTGCCTCTGGTAGTCATAGAAGAAATGTTAGTGAAGTAGGTGAATCTATATGATATACTGTAAGTATTTTAAATGATAGTTTTTATGAACTTACTCCCATAATTCAATGACAGAAGAAATACTGAAATTTCCTTGAGTGTTGTTGACAGTCACATTGATCTGGTTGGATGTGAGTTCTACACAGTTCACTAATAGGTACAGAGAGAGGAATAAAAACAGGAGGCAATCCAAAAAGTACATCACTACATATTAAACTATTGTTCTGAATGACAGATGTGATTCACTGTCCTTCAGCTAGAAGGTGCAATAGGTTTATTACAATGCTCATGATCTGGGAAAACCCTTCAATGTTTACCAGTTACACACCTAACTCAGTTGGCCTCAGCCATTCTATGAAGGGTGGAAGGGTGGGGGTCATCAAATACATATATATATATATATATATATATATATATATATATATATATATATATATATATACTTACATACATACATGCATACACACAGTATCTCACAAAAGTGAGTACAGCAGTCAAAACACAGAAGATGCAGTCTATGCTGGACAAGATAATCGAGGTTAAACATAAACTAAAGTCGAGGCATGGAACAAGAGCAGGACACGAAAACAAGACCGCCTAGCATGCATAACGCATTCACCATTACATTCAGTTATACGAATAATACTGCGCGAGGTATAAAGTAACACGAGGGCTTTAAATAGCAAACATAATCAAGCTGGAACACAGACAGCTGGTGCAAATAAAGACACACCCTCGAACATCAACCAATGCTTAAACAGAAGGAGGACCAAGACCAAAACAAAGGCACGTGTCCAAATGCAACAGTTCAGTCTTGTGCACGCGTGCTCTCTACAGCCGCCCGTGCATGTCGACGCTGCAGTGCCATCTGCCAGCGAGAGCGTGACAACCCCTCTTAGTTATAACCTAGTAACTTAGCATGACATAAAATAGTAGCAGACAACTGCAGCTTAGATAATGGTCTTTGTTGGGCCTTTTTAGTTGTTACTCTTAACTGAGTTCAAATATGTTTAAACTGTTGTTTATGAATGTTCAAGTGTTTTGACCTATTGTCAATGAGTTTCACTGCATGCCAAATGAAACCATTTTCTTAATTAGAATTGAGGAATAAGGATCTTTGGTCCTGTATGTCACTGGTGTTTCATTGTGTCACTGGTGTAACTGTGTGTTTTTTCTGTATCGTTTTCTGTATCATTAAATATAATGTGTCATGTTTGACATGATGATAATATTATATTCATTACACTCAAGAGTTCAGATTCCAAGGATTGCATCATTACTTGTTTAACAGTTATTTTTTTTAATATTTTAATTTTTATAGGAAATTCATGGTTGTGCAACTGAAAAAACATCATTAAGCACCAAAAAAGAAAAAAATCATTAAGCTGTCATTCAAGTGTATTCATACAGCCAAGGATTTAAGTAATAATGTGGTCAAAGTTTAAATGTTAAAAAAAGAAATACATTTTAAGACATTCTGCCATTCCAAAAGTGCACGTTTCTGTAGAATTACCCATATAGTAACAGTAATAGAGGCTTGAGCCATTGATGTGCAGTTATTGGAGAGAGAGAGAGAGAGAGAGAGAGAGAGCAGGGTTTTTTTGATAATGAAAATAGATAAATAAATATTGATACTTGTTCAGTGGCTTTTCTGTCTCATTACTGCAACCACACATGCTCATGCTCTCTCTCTCTCTCTCTCTCTCTCTCTCTCTCTCTCTCTCTCTCTCTCTCTCTCCAATAAATGGCTCAATCCTCCGTCACATTACCACCTTGGATGCACAGTATTTTTCTAATAATTCAATTATTATGTTATTTCAATTAACTTGGCAAAATGATATGGAACTGTAATGCAGTCAAGACCTGACTGGAACTACTTTAGCTCTACTTCAGAACATATATGTAGGTTCTTTTTATCTGTGAGGGGCAAAAGTATGTGAATCTTTGCTTTCAGTATCTGGTGTGCCCCCCTTGTACAGCAATAACTGCAACTAAATATTTCCAGTAACTTTTGTTCAGTCCGCATCATCAATTTGAGCCCCTTCCTCAGTACAGAACAGCTTCAAATCTGGGATTTTTTGAGGGGGGTAGTGGTGGCTTGGCGATTAAGGCGCAGGGTTACTGATCAGAAGGTAAGTGGTTCAAACCCCAGCACTGCCAAGTTGCCACTGTCAGGCCCTTGAGCAAGGCCCTTAACCCTCTCTGCTCCAGAGGCACTGTATCATGGCTAACCCTGCACTCTGACCCCATGCTTGGATATGTGGAAAAAAAAGAATTTCACTGTGCTGTAATGTATATGTGACTAATAAAGACTTATTATTATTCATTATTATGCATGAGGATGTATGCATATTTCAGCACACTCCTGACTATGCAGGAACCTCTAGTGGTAAAAAAAAAAAAAAAAAAAAAAGGATATAAATGGTGAAAAGTGTAATAGTGGGTAAACTGATTATGAGCCGCTTACATCCCACATACTGTCTATCATATCAGCATAATTGAGAAAGGAATTAATCATTTTGGTGCTCACAACCATGCAGACAAATGCAGATGCAGACAGGTGACAGCCAAAGTGTAAAGTAAAAAATTGTAAAGACACATCTACAGACTGATTAGGATGATGATTTGCTTAAAGATTTGGCTCATGCAGCTTTGCAGAGGGAGGAGCATGCTTTAGGCACCGCTGGAATCTCTATGCTGAGAGTGAAGAGTGGATCATCAGTCGTCTTTGTTTGCACAGTGCAATTTCACTTGATCTTTATTTCAAGGCTTTTAGATACGGGCACATTCCAAAGAGAAACTAGAGACAGGTCTGGCATTTCCCAATCACCTGCAAGTTCAATAATGACACATCTTACCTTCATTCATATCACTCAAACCATAATACATTACATTACCAAAACTGGCAGCAGAAAAGATAGCAAAAATGAAATAAATTTCCATGCCAGATTTCTAAATTTAAATAGATGTTACCCCATTCTTCCTCCAAGGCATTTGCAAGTTCTCGATTATGTCTGGGGGACGCATGGCTACACGTGGTTTGCCACTGCAAGGACGATCAGATGTCCTTCCTGTCTCCCTGTCGCACTGTCTTAAACATCTGACATTACAGACATTGCAGTTTATTGCTCTGGCCACATCTGCAGTCCTCTTGCCTCCACGCAGCAGGACTATGGCATGTTCACGCAGGTGAGCAGACACCTAAGTATTTTAATTCTGGTGTTTTTCAAAGTCAGTAAAAAGGTCTCTTTAGTGTCCTAAATTATTGTAACTGTGACCTTAATTATTGTCTACCACCTGGAAACGGTTTCTGTCTTAAGGACTGTTCCACAAGGGTAATAATTGTTTATGGTTCATTGAACAAGCATGGAAAACATTGTTTAAACCCTTTCCAATAAACATCTGTGTGTGTGGGATTTAGCAATGGCTAATGCTTACAGTTGTGCATAAGCACGATGTGATAAATACCTTGTATGTGCAATATGTTCTTGCACATACTATGGCTCTTAAGCACACATTTTTACCATGTCCTATGCCATAAATAAGACCCCAGGAGCTTGCATAATAATAAAAAATAAAATGTCAAAACGTTTTCCCAGACCACCACACACATTACTGATATATAAAGCATCCGGTCTCAGTCTATGTGCATCTATAAGCCATTTGTGTTGTACCTGTGTTCCTATTTTGTTTGTGTTTCACAAGTGATCCATGGTAACTGGGAGCCCAAAGACGCTATGAAGTAGAAAAGACTCCAGGCCAGAATAATATTATAAGAAACTCAGCTGTACAGTGTAGTTACACAACCTCCGTGACCTAAACCTGCAAAGAGTAGTTCGTTTTAAAGTTATAGTACATCAGCAAATACTTCTGTGTAAAGTCAAAAGCATGCAACTAATGGAGGCCAGGCATATTCTGTATCAACAATTACCATTATTTATATTAGTAATGACTTTAGATGCATTCTTTGCAGAATAAAGGGATAAATAAATTAATTACCTTCTGCTAATGGACAGAGTCTTCCCCAGGATTTTACTGGACTCTGCTTTGTGTACTGGCCGATACAAACGTCCAGCACAAAGAGCGGCACACCACAAGTCACAGCAAACAGAATGTAAGGTATCAAGAATGCACCTACACAAACAAATAACACAAACAAGGCACATAAAAATGTTATGTTGCTTCACTGCTTAGATCATTTTGCCAACCTTCAGGTATTTACCTCCTCCATTTTTGAAACACAGGTATGGGAATCTCCAGACGTTGCCCAGACCAACAATATTTCCTGCCACAGCCAATAGAAACTCCACTTTATTGCTCCATTGACCTCTTTCACTCAACTCTTTATTTCCAGCTGTCCTTTTCTCTGATTTTTCCATTCTTCAACTCAGTCACAGAACACCAGAAAACCTAAATGCTGTGCTATGTTTGAACAAAAACTTCCTAAGAATCATGTGCAACAGTCACATATTATATCATCTGTGAGACAATGCAAAAAAGTATTCAAATATTCTGCAGAAAAAAAAGTGCATGCGAACAAAAAGTAATAAAATCTCATTCTGGGGGGGAAAAAAACTGCATGCAAACAACAAAGTATTCAAATCTCATTCTGGGGGGAAAAAAACTGCATGCAAACAAAAAAGTAATAAAATAGCATTCTGGGGGAAAAAAGTGCATGTGAACAAAAAAGTATTCAAATCTCATTCAAAAAAGTCCACGCCTGTTCAGCTTCATGAGACTTGGGGATAACAACTCATAAAAATGATGTGATGTAACATGCAGTTGTAACACATGTATGACATCAAAAACACAATATCAGTAAAGATGTGTACATAGACTGGGATGACAACAGAACAAGACTGATTATAAAATTACACAAAGACGACAGTAAGAATGAGGGGGTGCTAGCTCCTTAACTGTAAATTTATCTCTGGTAAGTACTTTCTTGTTTTAAAATACCAGGAACTGTTCATGATACTACCAGATGCATCCGTTGGTGATTTGTCAAAGAGACATCTGTCATCTGAAAAATAAATAATTCAGGTGCTTTCTCTTTCATGATATTAACTAATAAAATAATAAACTTGTCTGAAATCATGTCATTACGTTTGGTGCGCAAATTATTCAATGGGAAATTTCAATATGTAGATTTTTAAATTTCAGTAACTGTTAATGCACAGAGTAAAGTCAAAATAAATACATAAATCAGTAAGTAATGAAATAAACAATTTAATTAATTAATTAATTAATTAATTAATTAATTAATTCAACTGATTTCTTCACTCAGCTTGATTGTTCTCCTGCTGTTGTCCTTCTCAATATGGAAATTTCTATGCATCGTTTTTCTTTACAAGCTAAACCAAATGTGTTCAGTGTAGAAGGGATGGATAAACAAATGGTATCCAAGAATAAAAAAAGAGCAAAGAGGAGTTTAAAAGTTTAAAGAAATGTATATATTTAAAAAAAAAAAAAATCAAATAAAATTGGATATTGGGTCATATAATAGTATAAATAAATTGCATAATTGTATATATTGTGTTCTTAATTTTAATCTGTAATTTATTCACTGTTTTAGAGGGAAGAGGTGAAAGGCATTACTTCTTGCAGAGGCACTGGTATTAGATAACGAAACAGTGTATTAGGTGTTGAATTAAGCATGTAGGACTACAGACCCTGCATAATTACCAACAGTTTTAAGGATTTTGGTCAAATTAAAAGGAAAATTCACTGACTAGGTGTCAGAGACTACTGTGACAGAGACACAGGAGGAGTATGAAAAAAAAGGGTTTGGATGCCCTTGTAATTGTAAAGTTTCAGAACTTATTTGAACCTATTAGAAATAACAAAAATTCTCCAATTCTTCAAACCTTGTGCTAACACTCAACAACCATATGCTGCTCTAAGCAGCTGACTGAGGAACTGAAAATGGAGCTACATAATGCCTACACAGGAAGGGAAGGCCATAAAAAGATATCAAAGTGCCTCCAGCTCACAATTCCCACTCTCTGATTTTTTTTTTTTTAAACTTTAGATAGATCTGGCTTTAGACTGGCAAGAGAAGCAAAGCAAATCCCCCATATGACACTAAGAACTTGCAGGAAGGTTTAGCTAATACCTTAAACAGAGTGGTGCACCATTCTACTGTGCAGCATTGTTTGCACAAACATGATCTGGAGGCAATAGTCATCATAAGGAAACCTGTGACCTCATTACAAAAGTGAATGTCTCATGCAAAACAAATATCTACTGTAGATATTTGCTGCATATGTACACAAACAACAGACAGAGTGTTCCGTCCTGATGCTTTAAATTTAATAGAGGGAACCCTCTTGTCTACTGGGGAAAAGTCAAACTGCAAACTGACATGAAAGTGCAATTTATAGCAATGGCTATTTTCCCAAATGCAATCGGTGCAAATGACTGAACTCATATTGCTATAAGGACGCCTAGTCTGAATGAATCTGCTTTTGTCAAATGCAATTTCATGTTTATAAAAACACAAGTCATTTTCATTCCCTAATCCACATAGTTCAGAAGCAAGACACTACAGTACACTACATTTGGAACGGCCAGCGGATTCACCAGCTGGCAAGATGTACACCACTGATGAACATTGCTGTGTATACCCAGCCAAAAATGCATATATATAATTATTTTGCCAAATTTGCATAATTTTTAATGGCCATTATTATGAACATGATGATACTAGAAATACTGAAATTTATTTGAGACATGGTGTGATAGTTATATTGATCTGGGTTGATGTGAGCTCTACGCAGTTCACTATTAGATACAGTAAGAGAGGAACCAAACAGGAGACAATGCACGGAATGCATTATCTTTACATATTAAAGTGTCAATCTGAACAACAATGTGATCAACTCTACTTTTGCTATCGGTTTGGAAGGTCATTAGGTTTATTGTGATGCTCATTTCTATTAAATGTGCATTTGCTTCTAAAAAAACAACAATAACAACAAATGGGCAAAAATATGAGTAATTCAGGTGCTTTGTCTTTTATGCTTATTGCAATTTAATAAAAGAATATACTTGTATAAAAACATGCCAGCATGTGTGGTGCAAATTATTCTGTGAGAATTTTCACTATGTAACATGTTAAATGTATTAACTGTTGATGCAGAGTGAAATACAGAGTACCTGGAAAAAAAAAATTTAAGGGGTCAACACCCTATAGCAAAAACACATTAAAATACACTTTTTTAAAAAATGGTTTGCAATTATACATTAAGCAGCTGAGGGTCTGGGAGGAAATGTTCAGTGCATTGGTGTATGTACGTCCTTGAAAATGTGTTTTTGAACAAAGTTTCACCTTGAGCAAAAGAGACTAATGAGTGTTCAGAGACTGAAAATACTGACATCGCTCTTTCACAGGTCAGATTTATTCACCTTGTATTCACATACTGTTAGTTACAGCCAGGTAATTAGTTCACCATTGTCCTCTCAAATTAAGCTGTTTTATTCTAAAGCTTGTAGACTTAAATCTTCTAATAATTAATTTTAAATAAATCTTATAATTATCAAATTATCAATATTACTATGGAAAAACTAAACGTCTTTAAAAAGGTTTAAAAAAAGGTTTAAAGCCCAGCACCATGGCCCACCTTGGCTGAAGTTTTTTTTCACTCCAAGAAGTCCTTCCCCAAGCAATATTTAGTGTAGTAGACTAATTATGAATTTATTATCATTAGTTGTATGCTAGGATTAAGTATGCTTAATGTATATTATGTGTATATTTCCCTATTTTCAGAAATTGACAGGGTGCTCAAAAATGTTGTCTCCTGCTGATGAAGAATTGTGGTTGCCTTTGCAGGTGAAATTTGGCACTGACAGGAAATATCCATATCTTCTTCATTTTCTTCAATCAGCTGCATCATGCTCCTGCCAGTTTATCTCATAGCTCAGAATGGAAATAGCGATGTCTATACAGTCTATTTAAATTCACCTGGCAGAAGCTTAGCTAAACAACATACAGGCGGTGGATAATAATTAAGCAGATGGTATGCAAGAATCAAAAAGAGCAAAGAGGAATACAATGAATAAATGCAAAAAAGAAAGCTGCTTAAAGATGCTTTCATGAAACATAAGGTGAGATCTCAAGTGTTCCATCTAACAAGCTTTGTCAAGATCCATCTATCCATCCATTTTCTTTACCACTTTTCCTACAGGGTTGCTGGGAACCTGGAGCCTGTACTAGGGAGAGCTTTGTCAAGGTTTTTATTGTAAATTAAAAGTATAAGGGGAAGAAATAAAATAAAATAAAATGAAACAAAAATAGATTTGATATTATAAACTAATTTGGCATACCTGTACTACTTTATAACATTTTTTTTTTCTGGAATTGAAAGTTCTCATTACACTACACACAGTAATTGAATATAGTATGTTGGCTCCAATACAATAGAATGAAATTAATCATCATTATACCACAGTGCTGTCAAATTACATCTTTAGTGTCAGCACCCAATTGCTCTACCATGAAGCTGTGGGCAAAAAAGAGCACAAACCCAGCTACAAAACTAATACAGCCATTCACAATGCACATCCAAATGCTTTCTTCACAAATCAATCCAAATATCAGGAATTTCCTGCTGGCAAATTAAGATGACAGTCACTTCACTACCTATGGGTCTGTGAGGTGTGAGGGTTGTGAATATAAGTAATACTTAATACCATGCATTACCCCAGGTAAAGTTATACCTCAACAGCAGCAGTAACAGCATCACATATGGGAATATGGCCATAAACTATACTTCCTGAGAATCATAAAAAATTACAAGACATTTCAGTTACAGGACTAATAATTCTGATACAACCTTCACCATCTAATTGCAATATGTGAACTAAAAGTTTATATACATATTTCTGCAAAATATTTCTGTGATTTTTCCAGATTTCCAGATGCAAAAGTAACAGGCCACCTAAGTAACAAGTAAACAGAGTAAAATGTCCCATATAACCTAATTGAGCATGCATTTCACTTCCTAAAGAGGCTAAAGACCCCAGATACAAACCTTGACCTTTTTGATTTGAACTCCATAGATGTGGGCAGTGGTTTGCTGGTGTGCATTGAGGTGTGCAATTCTGAAGAATATGTTTGTGGCCTCAGCATTGGATTCAGTGAATATAGCACTGTCAGCAATAAACATCAGATCTGTTACAAAATGGTGTTCATCATACTGAACTCTTCACCTCCCTTTGAATGTTTCCTCATAATGGCATTGAGCACCTTTTTGAAGACATTGAAGAGCCTGGCAAACAAGATGCAAAACTCCTCAGACATGTCATTTTGAAAGATTATGAAACTGCTTGAGCCATTGCATATTGCTTGGAGGAAGCGGGTGATTTTCTGGGACACATTTTTTTCCCCATAATGCTGGCCAATGCACACAATCCAAAGATGCTCTGAAATCAATGAAAACTATGAATTCTTTCTTTCATGAGTTGCCTGATGGCAAAGATTTGATTGCAGCAGCATTTAACGCTGTAGTTATGTCTGAGGTCTGAATAGAGATGTGCACAATTTTGGTATTAAATCCTCACTAAGCATGTGTAAATCAACTCTGAATATTGCCCTGAGTGCTTGAGTACATGGTGAGAATTATTCCCCAGCTCTGTCTATAAAG
Organism: Ictalurus furcatus; assembly: GCF_023375685.1. Classification (NCBI taxonomy): domain Eukaryota; kingdom Metazoa; phylum Chordata; class Actinopteri; order Siluriformes; family Ictaluridae; genus Ictalurus; species Ictalurus furcatus. The sequence continues at coordinate 18,507,122 of NC_071272.1, read as the reverse complement.
TAAAAGGTACACATCGTCACTTTGCAGACATAAATGTTCAAAGTTCAAGTAGCAGCATGGTGTAATTACCTCAAACATAAATTAAAGACTATCAAAAAACTTTTGTTTTCATTCATTATTGTTATACGTCCGCTGGCACGTTGCAAGTTGTAGTTTGTTTTGTGGTGGGGGTGATGTCCCTAACATAATAATAATCACAGTCCACAGTAACAGTAAGATCAAAGGACGATTTGCTTACTATACCAACCAGATTAGTCAGTATAAAAACACATTAAACCCCTATTCTGAAAAAAAGAGGAAAGAAATGGACTACTGTTGCATTTTAATAGGCAGTGTTGTATAAAAAAAAGTCAACACTTGCCCTTGAAAACCAGTACAAGACATCAAAATGGCTCTAGTAATAGTTAAAGTAACCCATGTATGAAGCTATAGATACAGAGCTAAAATGATGTCCATATAGCTTTAGCTGGTCATGGCTATGGCACCTAGTTCAGTGCATAGAGCAGAAGCGGCTAGAAAATTTCACTGAGTGAGCATTGTGTATACAGGACTGTTGATTTCTGCTAAGACTGAACTTTAGTTCCATATAGTACTCTAGTAACTTTGCTGCTGATCGGGGCTTGGCTGATTTGGTGGTGTTAGAGGGTATTTGAACACTTAAAGACTGGATATAGCTCGTGTGGTTGGTCTGGTTTGATGATTTTAGAGGGGATCTAGACTCTAAAATGTGGGTACTAGCAGGTCAGGCTGGTTCAGGAAAGATCAGGCTAGTTCTAGAGGGTCAGGGTATTCTGGTTTGATGGTTTTAGAGGAGTTCAGGTCACTTGGAGATTGGGTCTAGAAGATCTGGCTGGTTCTATCTGGTCAATGTGGCACAGCTGACCTGGCTTGACAGGTTGGATCGAGCTAGACAGGTTGGATCTAGCAGGTCAGGCTAGTTCTAGATGGCCAGGGTATTCTGGTTTGATGGTTTTAGAGGAGATCAGGTCACTTGGAGATTGATTCTAGATCTGGCTGGTTCTATCTGGTCAATGTGGCACAGCTTGACAGGTTGGTTCTAACTAGACAGGTTGGATCTAGCTGGTCAGGCTGGTCTGGTTTGACAGGTTCAAATGAGCTTTGGACACTTGCCCTAACACTAGCTAGACCAGGCTGGGAAGCAAGTTGAACCATTTTAGGCTTTTTTTAATCCAGGGTCGGGAGGAGGATCCAGTTAAGTGGCTAGCTAGCTAGCAATAACCTCATGTGATAACTTTAACTCACACTAAAGACAAGTATATAGCAAAGATACTTCTTACAAAGTAACCTGGCAAGAACTTTCATCCCAGTAACACAAGTCCATTCTCTGCATCCTCTCTATTGAGAAAACAATATTTTTTTTTAGTTATATGCAGTTATATGGCTATTGCTTCATGACAAGTGAGTGCAATTCATCTAAATTCATTTTGTGCACAGAATATGTAAATGAGAGACCGACTTCATGTACATTTTCCATATATTTAGAAGTTTTAGAACTGCCAAAATAATGTGCTTGTGTGAGCATAGGTTATTGAGAGCAGAGTACATTATTCACTGGAATTATTATTGTGTAGCTTTTTAATTGAATTAACTGTAAATGCAGTATAAGCTACAGAGAAGGAAGTAAAGTGAAAAATAATTTCAGGGTGACTTATCGGGCCAGCACCACATCAGCAATGCTCTGCATTCTTTCCTCCATGAGAGAAAGGAAACAGTTTACTTTCTTTTGAAATTGCTTGCAATTACTCATTCTGCAGTGAGCATCTGGGAGGTCTGGGAGCAAATGCTGTGTGCGTTGGTGAATGTGTGTGCTGCATGCATGCATTTTCAGCGGTGTGAATGGTGGGAATATTAACATGCATTTGGAGGGAAAAGGGGTTTGATATTGGTACAGCTCCTAAACACTCATTTTCTTGAGCCATTTGTATGTCTGGTTTTATTAATGAGTCAGTGAAATATGTCAATCCTCTTAAATGTCTGTTGTTTAATAGCTCCATGGTTTCAATGAAGGCAGTAACATTTGCATTTGCCCTTGAGAATCTGGCTTTGAACAGACTTATGTGTATTCAGACACTGAAAATGCTGACATTGCTTAACTGCAAGTCATGGCAGTGCATTTAAAAGAGCTGCCTTTTAGTAGTTTACTTCAATTTATTCACATTTCATTTTCTCAATTATAACCGCAAAGTGCTTTTGCTGTGTCTTGTACTGAATGAGTTCAAGTAAAGCCAGCTTTCTCTCTACAGTCCTTGTTGGTCTGATTGCTAATATCCAAATTACTTTGCTATCGCATGTCATGGATATCCCGGAAGCGATTCCGGACTACGGTTCCCAGCAGCCACTGCACCACATCATCAGTGTCACATGACCACCTGCACCTGAATCTGTTTCATGTTAACGAGCATGAGGCAGGAATACACAGTGTATGGCAGGGGTGTCCAATCTTATCCGGAAAGGGCTGGTGTCGATGCAGGTTTTCAGTAAAACCAAGCAGAAGCCACACCTGAGTCTATTGAAAGCCAAGATCAACTGATTAAACAGGTGGAATCAGGTGTGGCTCCTGCTTGGTTGGAATGAAAACCTGCATCCACACCGGCCCTTTCCGGATATGATTGGACATCTCTGGTGTATGGGATGCCAGTCCATCTCTCTGCACCATGCACCCGAGTGGCTGTTGCTAAGGTGGTAGAGTGGGTTGTCCACTAATCGTAGGGTTGGCGGTTCGATTCCCGGCCCACATGACTCCACATACCAAAGTGTCCTTGGGCAAGACACCGAACCCCAAGTTGCTTCTGATGGCAAGCCGTCTCTGCTACCATTGCTGTGTGAGTGTGTGTGTGTGAATGGGTGAATGAGAATCAGTGTAAACCGCTTTGGATAAAAGTGCTATATAAGTGCAGACCATTTACCATTTATCCATGCATTCAAACACTCATTTACATCTAGGGGAAATTTATCTTAGCCAATCCACCTAGGAGGGAGGATACCAGAGAACCTGAAGGAAATGCACATGGACACAGGGACAACATGCACAGAAATCCTGCTCTGACAGTAAACTAAACTCAGGATCAAACCTGGGATCCTGGAGTTACACCAGAATAAAAAAAATCCACAAATAATCCACTTCTTGAGATTAAACTGCATTTTTACAAACCAAGAAAAACAAGTGAAACATGCAAAAAAAGAAGTGCTATAAGTGAAACACACAAAAAAGAAGTGTTATATGGAGGTAGTTTGAGGTCATTTGACAGTTAAATTACTCCTCAAAGCTGTTACAATTTTAAGAGTAAATGGACTAGGGTTCTCTTGTGGCTATTTTTCTAAATAACACCATGGTATGCAATAAAGTCCTGAATTTCACACATTGAGTACTTTATAATGTTTCATTTTCTCACAGTAAGTAAAAAAAAGATTAAAGGCACAGATTAAAATGTTTCTTACACCTAGTTAAAATCATGGGACAGAGTTAGAGTGTGTGAGGAAAGAAATACAAGGAGAAAGAGTGAGTAATAAATGATACAAGCTGATACAAAATGATAATCACAACACAGACTTTTATGATATTTCTGAGATGTAGGGTTTGAAGTAAAATCATAAAAATGAACACATGCTGCATTTTAATTCCTCCAGTGAGTGAGTGAGTGCATGAATGTTTTCTTCACTCTTAGCTGACACACACAAGCAGAGCTCTCCAGTAAAGCTGATGTCCACTGCAGTCTACAGGGAGCGATAAAGAGAACCAGCAAAGCAAAATGCAGTGTCAGTGTATCATGTTTATTCCAGTTCTTATGGCCAATGCAATGTAAGGGTTCTTCAGTTGTCCCTTTGGGGGAACCCTTAAATGTTCTAGGAAGAACCCTACAACAAAGACTTTTCCAACAGAAAGAGTTCCAAAGAGAACCCATTCGTGCAAGCTAATGAACCACTGACAACGAGTTTTTCAAAGAGTGTATATTTCACTTTACAACACAATTTCACTATGACCGCCAGGCATCAGAGATAGCTTCATCATAGTCATGAATAAAATGTGTCATGTCACAGCAAACCAGTGACTCATTTTCCCATAATTCATCTCAGCCTACAAACAGCAAACTACAACACACAGACACGGTCACCTTTTGCAGAATACTAATCAGACACACCTGTTACTAATCACACGCACACACAAACACACACACCGCCCTTTAAAAGAGACTGTTTGTCCATACTTTGCGAAGTATACTCCTAGTTACCTTTGTCTGTACCAAGCTCTGTTGTTGGTTCTCTAGTTTTGATTCTGTTTTGCCCTCGACTCTGATTATCTGCAGAACCTGTCCCAGTCTGTTTGTATGATCGCCTGACCTTTGCCTGGCCTCGTTTTTGATCTTTACCCTGTTAAGCTGCCATACCTGCAATTTCTTCCATCTCAGCCTCCGTTACATGACAAAATGAGACACAGTCCTCATGAGAGTGGTAAATTTACACTCTTAGACAATCTAGAACCATCATGGATTCTTCAGTATCCATTTATCATAACCTTTTAAGGTTTTTTGAAGAACCCTACAACAAAGTATTTTCCTATCAGAAAGAGTAGAAGCCTTTTTTAGATGCTAAGAACCCTTAATTATCCAGCGAAGCATTAAAGAACCCTTGAAGAACCTTTTTTTTTTTTCAAGAATATATGCTTTAACTGGTTGTGTGTAGGACAAGCTCCAACTTATTGGCAATTATTTTCTTCTTTATACATATTTAGTTGAACTCTCTCAGTATTTTGTACATCCGTGAAAGGTTCATGAAGGGTTCATTTGATAATTTAGGGTACGTCGTGTCTGAAAACGGCTCTACTTGGAATGCGTTCTGATAGGGTAAACACTGTAATATCTCAACAATAGACATTCAAGCAAAGGGAGAGAAAGGCAGACAGACTGATAGAGAGTGAGACAGAGAGAGAACAACTGAGAGAGAGAGAGACTGAGAGAGCGAGACGCGCCTTCTTTACTAGTCTGGCACTAACAGAGGTTAATGCATTGTGCTGCAGTATGACACACACCTGTCACATTCTCCTTCTGTGCATTATCTTCAGTTCTCAGAGGCATTAAAGCCTGTAAGCTCCTCAAGCTGCTGCACACACAGAGCCCCCACTTCCTCTCGTCATGAAGAACAAGGGCACAGAGTCGTATGCAAATGACAATCTGTATCTGTATGTGAATCAATAGCTTAGGTCCCTGCTGTAGAGGAAAAGCATAAAGGATGCTCTGAAAGACTGTGCACGTGTGTGTGAGAGGACATGTTCTTATATCTTGGTGGAGACCGAATGTCCCCACAATGATAGGAATATCTGACAGTTTTAATCTTGTTGGGACATTTGGCAGCTTTTAATTAAAAAAAACGTTCAAGAGATAAAATTTCCTTTTGGTTGTGTGTGTGTGTGTGTGTGTGTGTGTGTGTGTGTGCGTGTGTGTGATTATGCCAGTGGTGTGCAGACTGTATACCATTTCCCAGCAAGGGAAAAACATTTTATTATTTAATCATGAATCAATGGTGAACTTATATGAATTTATAAAGGTACTATTGAACCAAGAGAAAGACAGATAGAGGGAGAGAGAGAGAGAGAGAGAGAGAGAGAGAGAGAGAGAGAGAGAGAAAGAGTGTGTGTGTGTGTGTGTGTGTGTGTGTGTGTGTACCAGTGAGAAACAGAGAGAAAATGTAAGAGAAAGAGAGTTGTGACTTCAATTAAAATGTTCTGCTTGAGAGAAGAGCTGAGTGGCTGTACATTAGGTGCTAGCTTGTGGGTGTATGATTAAGACAATCAATTCATCAATAAATCTTTAAATACATTTGGCAAGTAAGCAGTATGTGATCCCTCGTCAGCTCTGTATATTGCCCAGGGGTGGCCCAGTGGCCCAGAGGTGGGAGGACTTTGAAAATACATGCACTAAAGCTTACTGTAGTTACAGAAAAAAAGGCATGAGGTCTTGTTCTTACATCACTATGATACACTAGTCTAAATTCTCAATATTATCAGTAACATATCAGTACCAGTGACTAATTTCCATATCATCAATTTGCTTCAGATTCCAAATCAAGTCATATTGAGTACAACTGATCAAAATCTCATTTCTATGCATGTATACAGTAAGACCTATACTGCACCTCCAAATTCATAAGGGCTCTGAAAATACAACTATATACACTAAGTGACCAGTTTCTTAAGCTATTCATTCATTCATTCATTTATGACTTTTGACATTCCTGGTTGGTGTTGCAGTGGCAACATGCAGAGATGATCAGCCTAGACTTCTCTATCCAGCAGAGCCTAGAGATCATGGATCTGCCCTGGGGTCTCTATCCAGTGACACATATCTGATACATCTTTAAGGCACTAATGGATTGTTGCGTTCCTCATCTTATCACAAAGATTAAGTCTAGCAACCCTGCTGAGAACCCTAATTTCTGCCACCTGTACTTGCAACGTTCTACTTATCATCACTACATAGCTGGTAATTATAGGTGAGGATAGGGAGTTTCATCCATAAAATCTGAGCTAGGTATGAGGCTGGGTGTCATGTCTGTTGGGAAGCATGTGGTGACTGGGCCACCCACATTACCTGGAGTGAGTGAAGTCTATTTCATTTTACTGTTTCATTAATTGCTTTATTGAATTGGTACAATGTGTGCAGTTTTATAAAGAAATGAGCTATAAGGTTTACTGAGCATCTTGTAGATCCAGCCACGGTTCTTCTGGAGACTTTGACTGTCACACTTGCTTCTTATTTGCAGCAAAACCCAGCAGCTTTCATTATGTGTTTTTTCTCTGAAATGTGTCTCTTACCACTTAATATGCTGCTTTCTTTACAGACATGCAAACGTTTTTCTGTAACATTTCATTTTGTGCTATAAAACTAATGTTCTAATCTAACATGTTTTTTGTACTGACTTGATAATGTAGAAGTCATAAAGTAAAAAATCTATAACCAAGTTTGTACTAAAAAAAAATAGGGTGTCTAAAACTTTTGCACAGTACTGTATGTCCAACTGGACACAAATGAACACTCTTACTGAGTACAGTCAGCACAAGCAGCTCCGATTCTCTTGATTTTTTTGCATCCAGTCCTACAATGAACATAGACAACCACCTTATTTCCAAAATTAAACCAAATTTTATTGCATCTATATAATAATAATTAATCTAGAACACAAGCAAGACTATTTAGTTAGGTGGGAAGAAACCCTTAAAGACAGAGAGAACCTGTGAAACTCCACACAGACAGTAAGCCAAACCGTGGGACACTGGAACTGAGGTCGCAGTGCTGCCCGCTGCACCACCATGACTTCCTGAAGGATACTGTGGGAAAATGCCGAATACTAAACAAGAATTGTTTTTACCATGCTTCTTTTTCCTATGAGTCAGCTCCCCTCTTGAAATAGCCTAAACTGAGAAGGGTGGGGGTGAAGGAGGGTATTGCGATGGACATAAAGGAAAATTGCCTGCGAAAATGTCATGTGTTTCACTGCTGCTCTGTCTCTCTGCTTCAGTGAACACATCCCAGAAGAATTCTGCTTCTGAAATGATAGAAAATATTTTAGCAGACCAAGTGAAAGAAATGCTGACATGTTTTCACACACACACACACACACACACACACACACACACACACACACACAAATTTAATTACACACACATTTAATTACACAATTCCGATATGAATCAGTCCATTTCATTAAGAAAAATTCCTGTTTTATTCAATTCAAATCAATTCAATTTCAGTTGTATAGCGCTTTTAACAATGACATTTTCACAAAGCAGCTTTACAGAAATCCGGATATAAAATGATCCCTAATGAGTAAGCTAGAGGTGATGGTGGCAAGGAAAAACTCCCTGAGGCAACAAGAGGAAGACCTTTTGAGATGAACCAGACCAGACCCATCCTCATCTGGGTGACACCAGATAGTGTGATTATAAATCATTGTACGTCTATAACTGTATGAAGTCAAGAAGTGCTAAGTGTGTTAAAAGGAACTTGACTATGAGAATCATTACATTTTTAAGTTTAAGTTTCTTGTATCAGACTGAAGATATTAACATTTCAGTGATGGAGACTTGAGTGTAAACTGTTCTTAGCGATTGCTGTCTTTAGGTTATCCAAGTAAGAACATCTACATAACACAGATCCATAACGTCCATAAGACAGTTTATTAGGTATGTTGAATAAGAAGATATATCAATGTACACTATAATAGGACTAGCTCTTAAACACCACTTACTTGCATTGAGTGATTGTCTTGACTTTCTCTAAGCTAAAGTGCACAAAGGAATTGACTAAATGACTCTCAGGCTTCTTTTGTTCTACAAACACTTGACACGCACAGAGAGATGGGTCCAGTGTACGGAAGATCTTTAGAAAATTACAGTATCTGACTTTTCTTTAGACTGAACAGCCTGTAGAGAGGATAAGTAGTCTAAGCATGGCATGTTGTGGTTCCCCAGCCATCTGATTATTATATTTAATTTCGCCATATGGAGCAAAATGCCTTAATTAGAGAATAAAATAGATAGCTCAATGTGTCCTAGAAGATTGTCACTTCAATTGATGCTAAGTTGTAAGAATGCAAAATGCATATCAGTCCTTATAGTATTTCCCAGAGTTATTTTGTGATTGTTGTGAAATCAAGCAAAAATGCTTGATTTTGCGATGCAACATGCTGTGCTTTTTTGTACTTTTTTGCGGAAAACTTAATGAATTGGCGAAATTGCAATTGCACAAAATTGTTTTGCACGGCCTTTCACAATGAGGTTTGTCGGTAAATGAGACCTTTATGCTGTACTCATGTTCAATGCACGTGACACGAAGAGGACTTTGGCTGAACGGATGTTGTGATGACGTCACATGGCACATCTTGGACCAAATCTGTGGAAAATCTGCGGTAATTCTGAAACATTTAAAACTCCTCGGAATATTGCAGAGTTGGCTTGATTTTGCATTCATTTCTGTGATCGCAAAATCGCAAAATCCTGGAGCGACTGACATATTATTTGGTGTGACATGTAAGGCACAAATCACAATGAGTGGTGCTGTTAAAACAAAATAATTAATAATGAAACAGAGTTACTGTTATCAGCCCAAAGTTGATTATTTTCTAATAACAGTAAGTCCCTTGTTTTATTTGAGAGTTTTTTGGTTTTTAAAAAATAAAAAAATTTGAATTCCTCTTATACCACAGCAATTTCACAGAAATGTTTATTGTTGAATGTTCACTGAATATAGAAATGTTAGAAATGACTTTCATTGAAACAATCTAAATATAATCTAGAAAAGATAAATGATAGAAAAAGGCCAAAATCCTTAGGCACTTCAGATATTTATGTTTTCAATTTATTACTAGCGCTGTCCATGAGTCTATCTATAGGCTTAAAGCCTCATCATCTAAGTGTGCCTGCCTTTATTAAAGCACTCATTTAGAGTCCCATTAGGACCTGAGAGAAAGCAGTTAATAAGCAGCCCAAAGTTGATTATTTTCTAATAACAGTAAGTCCCTTGTTTTATTTGAGAGTTTTTTGGTTTTTTAAAAATAAAAAAATTAGAATTCCTCTTATACCACAGCAATTTGACAATGATTATAGTTTTTCATTATTAATGAATAACATGTCATACTTTTATATGTTTCTAGTTACATTTCACGTTATGGACCATCCACAAATTAAGTTAATTCCTGTTATCAATTTCAGTGGCAAAGAAAAATCTCCTGAGATGACATGAGGAAGAAATGCTGAGAGGAACCAGACTCAAAAGGAAAGCCATCCTCTTCTGGGTGACACTGGATAGTGGGATCCTCAAATAAACTATAGTTAACCCCACATAAACTAGATAACAATAGACCAGATAAACTAATGACTAATAGCCAAGATCACAAAGCAAATCTAGCAATCTACAAATCTAGCAATTAGTGGAAATCCCCAAATAGCGCTAACATTAGAGAAACAAACTACCATAGTAATATTACAGATTATCACCAAATTTCCAAAATGTCCGAAAACAAAGTTCAAAAATACTCAAAGATATTTAGTTCCACTGCCAGAAAGTATTTAAACAGCCTCTCTCTCTCTCTCTATATATATATATATATCATTTTGTTTAAATATAATATATTTAAATACTCTAAAATGTTACAAGGAATAAAAATGTATAAGTGAATGGAGAAATGTTTATTGTTGAATGTTCACTGAATATAGAAATGTTAGAAATGACTTTCATTGAAACAATCTAAATATAATCTAGAAAAGATAAATGATAGAAAAAGGCCAAAATCCTTAGGCACTTCAGATATTTATGTTTTCAATTTATTACTAGCGCTGTCCATGAGTCTATCTATAGGCTTAAAGCCTCATCATCTAAGTGTGCCTGCCTTTATTAAAGCACTCATTTAGAGTCCCAGTAGGACCTGAGAGAAAGCAGTTAATAAGTTTGAAAAAGATTTAGGTTTCCTGATTTAATTGCTGTTCTGCATCATTTTGTTTCGTCCGTGCCAATAATACGGATTCAACTGTAATAAAACATAAACTCCAGGGTTTCAAAAACTTTTGCACTGGCAGTGTACCATTAGAGTCATAAATCATCATCCTTGGATGCACTGTCAAACCGGATGACAACCGGGCCAGAATTTTTACGTTGATAAATCAATTTCTTTAAGCCGAATACACTTAAATATAACAAAATTTTCAAATAAATTTTTGTTATATTTAAGTGTATTTGGCTTAAAGAAATTGATTTATCAACTTAAAAATTTGGAGGTAATTAGTTTCCTCAATTTTTTTTGAGTTAAATGAACTTCTCTGGTTTTACAGTGTGTAATATCAACAAAACTGTGATATTTGTTTATCATCCATCCATCCATCCATCCATCTTCTGTACCGCTTAATCCTTTTCAGGGTCACGGGGAAACCTGGAGCCTATCCCAGGGAGCATCGGGCACAAGGCGGGGAACACCCTGGACAGGGTGCCAATATTTGTTTATCATATGATGATTTTTTTATATCGTCTCAGCCCTTGCATTTGGTAAAACAAATCTTTGCACACGTTGTATATGTTTTAAGATTTGCATATGGCGTGAGATAAAAAAACAAATATGATTTTACACATATTCTATTTACTTCAATTTATACATATTCAGTCCAGGCTCTCGGTTATGCTGTAAAACCTGGCTGCAGGAATCTGAAGGAGTTATAGATTCATTTTGTCCTTAAACTTCTGCTATCATTTTTTAGCCATACTACACATAAAACTGTGTATTTTTTAAAAAATAACTTTTTAAAAAGTGCATTATGTAAACCTGCTCTTTGCTTTTATTGGATATATTCAAGGGCAGTTTGAAAGCGTTTAAAACAGCACTTATTCTCAATCCTATTTTAAGACACGTGTGCCCTGCCCTCACAATTTCTGTAAAGCAGAATGCTTATCGGTTTGTGCTATTTTCTCTTGCTACTACTCAGTAGAAACCTCAGTTAAGTATGACGTGATAAAATGCCTACAACAAACTGACATCAGTAATGAATTCAGGCAACACTTTCCAATCTTTCCAATAGCTCACCCAGTCATAATTCTAAAGTACGTGTAGAAGTGAGATTAGATCTTTCAAGTCATTGATTTAGGGATCATGCTAAATGGCAGGCCCATTTTTTCTACTCTAACAATGAAGGCTTTCGAACAATAACTCTGTATGACTGCCACCATTTAAATAAGAAATATCTACCGTATATGAGAACTGTTGCTTTTTTTAACTAATGGATTTGCTCCAGAAATTTCTGACTGAACTCACAATATGCACAATTAGCAGAGAATACAAGAAAGTCCATGCCATATGGAGGTTTTATAAGGAAAACATCTGTGGTGGAGTGGTGTGATGCGGCCTGATGCCAAGTGGAGTTACTTGACTATTCTCCAATGACAAAGTGTCCCAAAGTGTTTTATTTTTGTCACACCACAGCAGTTTGCCAAGCATAACAATTTTTTTAATGTATTATTTTTTATTTTATTTACATTTTTTATTAAAGAATGTCCATTTATATGTTTAATGTTGTGAAATGTCTGTGAAACAAGTTAGTTCCAGTTTTCATTTACCTACAGCTACTATAAACCAACATTCCCTCAACAGCCTCTCTTATTCTCTCTCTTTAAGTGAAAAGTGCAGCTCCGCTGTCCTGAAGACTTTCCCATGTTGGAAAGCATACAGCTTTACCGCTGACATTGGAGACACCTTCCATAAATAAGAAATAAATAATTTCTTACTGAAAACAATTACATCAATTACACACATTTGTAATTACACATGTTTGATGGACAGTCCATAATATGACTATTATTATAATATGACAATCATACATTATTATGTATGATGGACATACATAATAATGTGTAAGGTGTTACTATAAAAATAATAACATATTAGTGCAAGTGCATTAATATAAACATGTGATTTGCCACTGCACTACTGTCAGAAGTGCTATTATAGATAATGAATGATATTTATTCATCTTCTGACCAATCAGAATTGAGAATCAGTGAAATAAATTGCTTTATTATATGTTGAATTATTATAGGAGATCATGCAAAGGTTTACTCACATTATATTACCAACAGCTGTTTGACAGCCTGTTGATGTCAATGACCATTTCACAATGATTTGTGTTTTCTCATTTCAAAGACGCTAAAGTCAGCATATGAAGGGTTTGCTAGTTATAAACTGACTGACATGAGAAATGAGTGCTAAACACTAATTTTGTGGCTCTCCAGGACAGCAGTTTGATGGCAGCCATGGTCTAAACAAATCACAGATGCTTAATGGACCAGTCTGTGCATTTAAGGTCCCACCTGTTATGCTTTCAAATGATGACTATATGGACTATGTATAAAGAGAAACTAAGTAAATTATATAAAAATTATTTAAGATCCATGTCTGCAGTTCTGTCTTTAAGATGCATGCAACATTATGGATATAAAACTTTTTTTAATACAGAGAAATAGGTAAATAATCAGTCAGATTGGGTTCAAATGGGAGCTAATGATGAATGAGCTGGTGGTTTTTGTAATGGGGGAAAATAGAGAAAATATAGAGGTATAGAGGCATAGATCTAGTATAGATACTTGCATATATATGAACTGTTTCCTGTTTCCTGAGTAATTTACATTGATGCTTCTTATATATATATATATATATATATATATATATATATATATATATATATATATATATATATATATATATATATATGAAGTAGATGCTCAATTTAACGCTGAGATATGAATCATTTGTAACATGGCACAAGTTTAATTTGATGCTTAATTTCACAGATTTTAAATTTATATTCTGAATTTTTACATTTCTGTAAAGCTGCTTTGGGACAATGTCCATTGTTAAAAGCGCTATCCAAATAAAACTGAATTGAATGCTTTAAAAAGAAATGCATAGGAAATACACATGGTGGTAGCCTTGTGTTATGATATTGCTTTGGCTTTTGTGAAATTACAAATGAAATGGCTTACTCTTTCGGTGGCCTGTTCTTGACACATATGGCAGACCAAACCTGCAGAAATTAAAAATAAATAAATTACAGGAAAATAGAGGAATAAATGGCGTGATAAAACAAATATAATTCATTTTTAATAAAATTTTATCCTAAATTTATTTTGTATTACTTTTTTCCTTCATTTATTATTTTCTGTATTTATTTGTATTCTTTTTAAAAAAATATTATTATTTTATTTATTTTTTTCATTTATTTTTATATTTATTTATGCACTCATTTATTTGTACATTTATTTATTCCCGCATGTATTTATTTCCATATTTTTTATACATTTATTTATTTTTACTTTTCTGTGTGCAATATGGAACTGATACAAAAAGTAATACAAAAAATACATTTAGGATTAAATTGAATTAAAAATGATTTATTCCTTTATTTATTTTCCTATTACATATTAAATATTTGCTATTTATTAATTATCTAACTATTTATTTATATATTCATATATTTATTTTTAATTCATGCAGGTTTGGTCGTTCATAGACACAAACCTATTAGCGTTTATGTAAATTAGGAAGCCACAGCGGTAGAGAAGAGTTCTGCCAAGCTTTCAGCACCATGGACAGCACTACAGACTTTTATGCACACACGGCTGCTTTTAAAAGGAGATACAGGTTGCCAGTAGCTGTTACGACACGGCGACATCGGCGCGGCAGCTCACAAAGTGTAGAGCCGCCCAGGGACGTGGCGGAGGAGGACTACACTTCCCAGTCATACCCGCGCTCGAGTTCGCCTGAGTTCTAATCACGAACACCTGCAAACACCTGAGGTTATATAAGGGCCTCCCTAGCATTAGCCGCTTGCGAAGTATCCGCTCAGCAGCGTCGTCTCTGTTCGTTTACCAAGCCGATTTCATTATAAGTGTTTTCCCTGGTGCTCGACTTCACGCTCGTCTCTCACTACGCTTTTGCCTACGTCCCTGATATACAGCTTACCTGCTCTGTCCCGATTCGATTCTCGTTCTGTGTTCAGTCACACGCCATCTCTCCGCTCGCCCGCGCTTGTCTCCGTCTACGCTTCGTAACAGTAGCAACATTCAATGGTCATTTTATCAGCTACACCTGCCAGGTCATTGGGTAGACATACAATCACTGTAGATGTGCAAATACTGTCGCTTTCCACCATAGAACCACCACCGATCAGATATTATTTGCTTGATGGTTCATCCTTATTGCAACAGTGAGACTGTCATGTAGTGTGTGACGCTGATAGTGACAATCAAAAATCCACCAAAACTCTCCAACTAAGTAATGATAAAGAGCAAAAGATGATTCACACAAATTTCACATGGGAAAAAACGTATTTTGTATGTATTTTAATATATTTGTAAAGACAATAAATGCACCTGTAACAAAATAATATAAATAAATACATGCATATTTATGTCTAAAGTGTCCATAGAGTATGAATGGGAGTGTGTGTGTGTGTGTGTGATTGTGTGACCTGCGATGGATTGGCACCCTGTCCAGGGTGTACCCCGCCTTGTGCCCGATGCTCCCTGGGATAGGCTCCAGGTTCCCCGTGACCCTGAAAAGGATAAGCAGTATAGAAGATGGATGGATGGATGAAATACATACATATTTAAGCAAACAAACAAATTAACAAACCAACAAAATAACAGAATACAAACAAATAGAAATGAAATGTGGCTGCATGTGGCCACAACTGAAAAGAAAAAAATAAAAGACGATTTGGCCTGAGACAGACAGACAGACAGACAGGCAAGTTGACCAAAAGCCATACAGACAGGTAGACAGAAATATAGATAGGCCACAAGCTGTCAAATATTTACTTTTAAAAACACCTAAATGAAAATAGATTTGTGTTTGTGTGTGTGTGTGTGCGTGCATGTGCATGCGTGTGTGTGTGCGTGTGTGTATGCATGTGTGTGTGTGTCGGGCGACATTAGCTTTAGTGACATTTAGAACTCATTTTTCATTTAACTTGCTTCAGGCTGTGTTGTGAAAATAAAAGTCATCTGTGAACTGCATTTGGCTTGATGAATATCTGCTGAGTGAACTGTGAACCTCCTCCTCGGTGTTTGCATATTGACTACAGCAAAAATCAATGCCTCCTCTATAAGTGCTGCCCGGTCACAGTGGGACACTGAATGAAGGGTAAAACAGAGAAGTAGGTGATGGAAAACACAGTCACATAAGGGAATTGAAGGAGGAAAAGTAGAGGTCTATTAATATCCTGGTGATAACAGAGTCTTTCAAAAGATATCAGAACCATGTGTTTTCCAGACACCGAGATTCAAGACAGCATGAAGGCCTTTAATATGTCCTTGAGCATGGGAGCATGGTGTGAGTACATATTTTGGCCCCCAGACATCTTCCTTTGACAAACAAAACATTTCTATTGTTGTAAACAAGACGTCACACTTCATATTAATGAAAAGACGCACAAACATTTTTTCAGGTCAGGTGTCATGTGTCACACATCTTGAGGCAAAATGTTTGCTGGAGGCAAGCTAGGAATGGCACATATGATGTGAACAAAAGAAACGGTCTTTAATATATCTCCAGCCTGTATGTGTATAGCCTACCCTCTGTGACAAACTATTGGTAAAATATCATGTTGTGTTGTGGGTTGTCAAAATAGAAAAACGAAACAAAACTATTTCCATTTTTATTTCATACCGTCTGGTCTGAGTAAGAAACAAGCCACACAAAGGCATTTTTGGCTTCAGCTAAACTGAAGAGATCATCAGGAATTCCCGTTTATATTGCACGTCCTGTACGTGGCCCAAAAGTATGTAATTGCATCCATGTAACTACTTATATTCCTTCAGGTTTTTTGGTGTAGACTCTTGGTTTCTCCACCAGATAGCTGTATATGACCTCAGCACATATGGATCAGGTAATTTTACACCATTGCTTAAGAGTTCATTTTTTCTTGTAGTCATTAGTCTTTCAATCCAAGTTACAGTGCATACACTGAAATATCTGACATTGAGATATGGCTATTGTTGTTGTGTAAACATGCTAGCTAGCTAGTTTGGCTGCTGATTGGCTTTCTGTCTCCAATCTGTGCTCGTCGGTGTGTGATGTCACCAATGTTTACAAACAGAACAAAAAGTCTATTTTCTCATTTGTAAGTCACTTTGGATAAAAGCGTCTGCTAAATGAATTAATGTAATGTAATGTAATGTATAGGGGTCAGATAAATGGTGCTACTATGTAATACGTAATATAATGGAGCCACGATGTAATAACAGCCATTATGTAATATTTCAAGGCCAAAAACTATCAATTGCATGGTCACCAATTATTATATTGAGGCCTTGAAATGTCAAAATCATGGCCATGGACATGAGTCCATGACTAAAAATGTCCAGTGACATCATACTTCATTTTTGGCAGGAACAGGCAAAAATTAAATTGCTATTTGCCTTGAGGATTTCTGGGACAATGCAATAGGCCTATCCTTGTTGAAACATCAGTGACCGCAGTAGGTTATTCTTCCAGTATGTCATCCATACTTAGACCAGTACGTTTGTGCAGAAGGTAGCACTGCCGCATCACAACTCCAGGGTATCCAGTTAAATCCTGAGCTGGCATGTTCTCCCTTTGTCCACGTGCTTTTTGTCCAGGTTCTCCAGTTTCCTAACACCTCCCAAAAATATGCCAGTAGATGGATTGGTTTCTCTAAATTGCCATTAGGTTTGAATGAGTGTGCAGATATATATATGTGTGTGTGTGTATGCGTGCGTGTGTGTGCATGGTCCCATTCAGGGTGTATTCCGGCCTTATGCCCAGCGTTCCCAGTCTAGGCTCTGGAGAAAGTGGTTACTGAAGATGAATTAATTAGCCTACATACTTAGGTTCCTGTGGTCTCAATGGTCTAATTCAGATTCTCTGTCTCACTCATTTTATCATACAGTTGCCACAAGTTAAGTATTTTGTGGCCACAAAATAGATATCGAGAAACTTAAATCATGGCCTAATCTTATTACTTTGTGGTCACAAATGATACCCACGTCATCTCAGTGATTCTCTACAGATCAAAGATGAACCATCTTAAAAACAATTGACAATAGATTCTCAGAAATAAAGGTACCAATCTGTGCTTTTGTCTTATCCATGGGGTGGTACCATTAGTGGTACGTCTGGTGTACCTTTACTAGCCAGTTTTACCTAGAAGGCACATACAGTACACATTTTGACCTTAAACACCACTGATGTACCTTTACAGCTGTATTCTGTAAAGCTAATTAAAGGTACATGCTCTTCCCATGTAAAAGACACAGAAGAGAGGCCCTTGATGGTACCACGCAAGCGACAAGGAACAGGGCCAGTTTAGCACCTTTATCTCTGAGAGACAGGCAAAGGCAATGATAGAAGTCAGGGATGCACTACTGTGTAAGTTGCCTTCGAATCATACACATTTAACAAATGGTGCAGCAACACAGTCTTGGCTTTCTGATCCCCTTTGAACGTCTTTTTTTCTTCGTGTTGCTCGTGCATGTAAAGAATCGTTAAAACCAACACTACAACTTCAAGCCTCGAGCTCCATTCAAATGCGCAATGTGGTCCTTATCTATTGTTGTATTGAGAACGAGGAGAGCAGACTGCTAGTACAGAATTAGAAGCGATCGCTCACTTGACCATTAGTCTCTGTACACAGTAAAAACGGCACTGATAACAGCCTAAAGAAACGCACGATGGTGGAAAAAGGCGCATGTGTTCGTGCAGCTCCCGGTAGACGCTCCCCGCTACAGTGTGCAGGGTTGCCAGGTTGGGTCGACAGTGTACCCCCAAGCCATTGTTTAAAACAAACAAAAACAACAAAAAAACAACAACACCAACAAAACGCACCGGTCCAAAAAGTAAATGTATATGTGCATGCAGACCTAAATTATAACTACCCAAAATGCAGGATGAGTAAAAAATAGAGATGCATTGATACCTATACCTGGCACCCTGTCCAGGGTGTACCCTGCCTTGTGCCCGATGCTCCCTGGGATAGGCTCCAGGTTCCCCGTGACCCTGAAAAGGAGTAAGCGGTAGAAGATGGAAGGATGGATGGATGATACCGATACTAGTATTGGGTATTGGTCGGATGCTGTGCTTATTCAGATACTCATCCTTGCTGAAAAAAAAAAAACAATAGAAACCATCACAGAAATTCGAATGGTTTCCACTACAAATACCATTACAAACCATCAGCTAACCATTAAAACCATTACCATTACCAATATTGGTCCTTAATTGTATCCAGTAGACATGTCACCAATAGAAGGCAACAGATTACCAGTAGATACCTACAGGGACCATTACAGTGTCCATTAAAACCAATACAATTCCCATTATAACTATTAAAACCATTACAAATTCGATGAGGGTTTCTATTTTGGGTTTTTATTCAGCAGGGAAATCACAAAATATCGACATCTAGTCAACGAGGATCTAGTGTCGTGTCTAATCACAGCTGTGACGATACTCAGTACAACTGCATGATTGCTTTTAGTTCTATAAACAAGAAATGAATATAGAGTAAGCGGCATTTTGTGCGCTATATGGTCAAATGTTTTGTTTATTTTAGATCTGCAGGTGGAAATAAATCCCGAAGAAGCTACACTCACTTCATAGTAATTGTACATGAGTACAGCTGAAAGGTCTCATTTACCAACAAACATCATTGTGAAAGACCGTGCAAAACAATTTCGTGCATTTTCAAGATTGCCAATTCAAGTAGTTTTCCACGAAAACGCACAGAAATCTCAGTAAAATCGTGTACGCATTGTTTAGTAGAGAGCACGAGGGCTGTAGATTGTGCAGAGCGGTATCAATAGCGTGGTCATTAAAAATCAACGCAAGGTGCTGTGAATTGCCCGAACATAATGAGCATGAGGCAGTGAAGTGAGCATGCGCACAGACTCTGCCTTGTGAGAGCACTTCAGTTCTGTGAGCACTGAGCTCTGAGTCAGGCTTCCTTTCACCAGGGTCTACACTTTACTTAATGACCACAGTCACTGATATCATTCTGCATGTCTTTGCACTCTCTATTAAATATAAAACACACCATAAACAAAATAAATGTAAAACTTGGCATAAGGCAGTGGTTATCCAATCTTATTCCCAATGGACCAGTCTGGGTGCCGATTTTTATTCCAAACAAGTAGGGTCCACACTTGATAAGTCCATTATAGCACAAGATGAACTAATTAAACAGGTGGAATCAGTTGCTTGGTTGAAATGAAAACCTGCATCCACACCAGCCCTGTTGCTGATAAGTGTGGACACCCCTGGTATACATATATAAGGCCTTCATTCTCTTTTTTTGTGATTGTTGTGGCCAAAAATGCTTGATTTTGATGCGTTTTTTTTTCTTCAAAAATCTGTGTATGCAATTTGCAGAGTTTTGTTTGCTTTTTTTTTTTTGCAGAAAACTACTTGAATTGGCAAAATCGCAATTGCACAAAACTGTTTTGCACGGTCCTTTGCAGTGATGTTTGTCGGTAAATGAGACCTTTTCGCTGTACTCATATTCGAACCATGTGAATCGAAGGGGGCTTTGGCTGAACGCGCGTTGTGATGACGTCACGTGGCACGTTGTGATGACATCACACGACGCGTCTTGGCCTAAATCTGCAGAACAACTGTGTTAATTTTTTTTTTTAAATTGCAAACTCCTGCGAATATTGCAGAGCTTCCTTGAATTTGCGTTCTTTTCTGCGATTACAAAATCGCTAAATTGATAAATCGACATTGTAAGAGCAAGCAACATAAACAGAGTTTTAAAAAAATAAAAAATAAAAATCCCCACGACATTCCTGAATGCGTAATAGTAGGTAGGTTACTTATTTCAATATTGGTAATTAAAAAATAATAATAATGAATAAACAAATAAAAATAAAATCTCTATTAGAAACAGAGTGTAAAAGCATGCAATCTGGCAACACTGTGTGCCGAGGTCCCCAGTCCCCCACCCCTCGTCTTGCATGTGGAGCGTCTGCTGGCGGACGGACTTTCTGCACCAGGGTTCGCGCCACTGCGGGGGGAAAAGCAGCAGCAGCGGAGGAGATGGAGATGGATTGCTGATATCTGCCTGTCCCGTTTTCCGTTCCTTTTTCACCCGGCTGACATCATGCTCCACGTCTCTCCATAGTTTTAGCCGAACAAAATGAGGATTTCTTGCCATCAGCTTTTACTGATATTTTCCTGCGTTCGCGGACTCGCCATGGGGGCTTTTCCGAGCAGCGTTCAAATCGGTGAGTTGGGTTAAGGTTCCCCGGAGACCCTGCCTCATCCTTCATCTCTTCTGTGCATGACAGAATGCGCGTGTCAACTTTCGGGGGCACGTTTTTAAAAAGGAAAGAACACACCCGCAAATTGTGTTTATGTGTGTGTGCGTGTGTGTGTGTGTTAGTTAAATACTAGAGTATATTTAATAATGTTAATCGCCTGGTGTGAATCCTGTCATCCGTTCACTGTCACGTAATCCGGCGAGCGCCACTGCAGTGCGCCCTAAACGGCACTAACCGGTATGGTCGGTTTGGATAGAGCGGATAGGACTATTCTATCACCAGAACAGAGAAATAATAATCATCATAATAATCATAATAATAATAATAATAATAATAATAATAATAATAAAAACTTTACAAGCTTTTTTGCTGACACGTTGCTTTTTTTATTGCGCAAATTCCTTGTTTAGAATTCAGCACGCGTTTGAGCGTTTTCATTCCCGTTGCGCGCGCATTCCTCTGTCACTCCAAAGTGCCTTCCTTAATTGTATTCCAGTACTGCATCAAGCTATGTGTCACGTTTCTTATACCCTCCCCTCTTGTTTAATACATGCATAAATATACGAATGAATAAAGGAATTAAACGAATGAATTCATGTCAGTCCGTCCCACTGTCTCAGCCTTGATATAATAAAATTCTGGATTCAACTTCTTGGAAAAACCCCCAAAAACAAACCAAAATGTGTTTTTCTAATTCAGCTTGAAATCATGCCAGCGCCTAATTGTACACCCTGGTGTTCAGTTTTCATTTTGGATTTCCATTCAGCTCACGTTTTTGGATGTCCATCATTAAGCCATCTCTCTCATCCATATAAAAGCCATAATCAAATAACAGGCCTCTTATTTGGCACAGAATATAATCTTGCTCTTTCTTTTTCTCTTCCTCCTTCTCTCTCTGTCTCACCCCTGCAGGCGGGCTGTTCATCAGAAATACAGATCAGGAGTACACTGCCTTTCGCTTGGCCATATTTCTGCACAACACGAGCCCCAATGCGTCGGAGGCGCCCTTTAACCTGGTGCCCCACGTGGACAACATTGAGACAGCTAACAGCTTCGCCGTCACCAACGCCTGTGAGTCCGAGCCTTTAAAAATACCCGTAGCTGTGTACGTTCGAGCTGCTTAATTAGCCAGGGGAAGAACTGAAGAGGTGTCACTGGGAGGAGGTCTTGCCAAAGGGTTGGGGGTTGCTTGGAACTGAGCTGTTGCTAGAAACTTGAGTCCCGTTAATGGACACTGGTGTGAATGATCAAGCTGATCAAACTAATGAGAGGCATATGGGACAGAGTTGCTACCTGAGAGTAGTAGTGGTGGTACGGTGGTAGTACAAATGCGACACTGTGATGAGCCACTTCCTGGCTTTTGTCCAGCCAGTGCTTGTGCCTCTCTGGGAGACCTGTCCTCCGGCTCTTTACTGACACAAATACAGACTAAGTGCACTCACAAACAGTGACATTTCTCTGTGTGTCTGTATGTGTGTGTGTGTGTGTGTGTGTGTGTGTGTGTGTGTGCACCCATCTCCCAGTTAAAAGAAAACACTTCTCTCCGCTGATGCAAGCTCATGCCGACATTCGCGATTGCATTGTGTATATTTGTTTTCATCTATGTATGTTTTTCCACTTGCCTCAGTTTAGATGTCAAGCTACGTCTGACATGGTTTGTCAGCTGGTACGACTCATACACGCATACTCTAGAAGAGCGCGAACGGTGCATTGCTAAGAGAGCTGCATCGCACCCGAGGGCAGTCTAGGCCAGCAAAGGCCTTTTTTGTGCTGCTTTCATAGCATGACTCCCCCACCATCCTCTGCAACATTCAGGCTTTTGTCACTTCCCATCAGGATCAGGCACACTAGCGTAAAGTAAGCACAGAGCGGGGGCAGCCATCACGTCAGCCATGCACAGAGCCATGCTCTGACCCACGCGTCAGCCTCAGCTCCTGCTTCGTCTTCTTCTGCACCACACCGAGCTTTCCGTGCCTTATTCTGTTCGCTTCAATTGTAGTGGAATGTTCAGAACTCAAGGCAGTGACAAGCCTTTTCAGTATGTTGGCTGTGGTGTGTAATAGAGGTGAAATCCATGGAATGGACTTGTCTGTTTGTGTCAGTATAACAGACACAATAATTTATCAAAGCGAGACTGCTTTATATTGGTAAATACTTACTGCAGAGATGCCAAAGAAAGGCCTGTCCCGCACACTTGTGTGAATATAACCAGCAGCATCCAAGCTTGATAAAGGTTGGTTTATGCTCCCTTGTGAAGCTTTCATAAGGTCAGAAAAGAACCTCCTTTGGGGAAATTGAGCAAAGCATTCGCAAACGTCTCCCATGTTCCCCACTACTTCATACTGATTAGCCACACACACACACTGTAAGTCCACCATTTTGCACCACCTCTCCTAAAAACGTGTGCATCTTCTCAAGGTTCCTACCAATTCTTACCTCCTTCATTGTGATGCAACAAAAGCATACAAATTCTGCTAGGAGATCATGAAGGCTGTGGTAACAGGCCAACGTCTTAAAGGAAGGCAAGGTTGGTTTATTCCTAGAGCCGTGAGTAGACGGGGTTCCGAAGATGATCGTAGGAAGCAAACATTGTACAGGAAAATGGAAATTGTCCTAGTAGTGCATTCAGTTGTCAGGGCTCCGCTGGGTTGTGTTATTTGTTTTTGTCTTCAGTGCCGCCATTTTGTTTGAACAGACAAGAGCAAAATGCATGCCTACTTTCTGTATAGCAGTATTGCTGTCAAGCCATTTCACACTGGAAAGGGAACCCAGAGCAAGGGGTGCTTGGGCTACCTGAATAAGTTGGCAGGAGTGGCATAATTGGAATAATTTTATTTATTTGAATAAAAAATACACTTTTTTTCTACACATCATGCAAAATTCATACGTCTTACAAGTCAAGAAGTCTGAAGTCATATGAAGAGCCGAAAGACCCTTGAACGGTTCAGATAGATTACCAGAAAACATGACATTAGCATTCATGATATAGCAAAAGAAGCTCTCAGATTTTCAGACAAGGCATGGACATCAGTAATGATATCGTTATCCTACCCAGAATATAAATATGGGATTGGTACCACCTGACTCGGTACCATCCTTTGCTGTATCAGTGTCATTACCAATTTGTACATTAAGATAATATACATCACCGTATCACTTCTTTCCCACCGTTGCTCTTATACCTATTATGTCCCATTCACAGTCTTCCAGTCATTCAAAGGTCTGTTCATAAAGATAAGAATCCTACTGGGCAATAATGACGGATATGTCGGAAATTTATGTGGCCCGTTTAATTTGCTTGTGAGATTAAACGCACATGATGTGCTATCAGTAATTCACGACAGCCTGATAAGTGCTGGTGTCATTACTGTGTATGAACAATCAGTTTCAGTTAAGCAGATTAGCCGCTCAGTCAATTACTCGCCATTTTGGGACCTATGTAAATGCGTGTGTGTGTGTAAGTGTGATATTCCAGCAGCTAGGAGTAGTATGGTTCATCCTCAACATTCCACCTTTCCTCCCTCCTCATTTACTCTGCTGGGCACGAATCTGCTTGCAGTTTGTTGCACACAAGGGCTTTTATTCCTCACCGGGGAGCCGTGGCTGCCATGGTGGGATGAGCAGAGGACAGATTATTTGTTTCCGATGATCCCTTTGCCTTCTGCAGTCTGCGCCTCCATTTCTTCCCCCAATTCCTTCTCCCATTGATACTCCCTTATTTTGTTCAATCAATCCAATCAATGACTAAATTAAGCAGAGAGCGCTGAGCATGTGCAGTGAGGCGTGACTGAGAGTTGTTTGACCGCAATCCCCCAGTAGCCAGGGTTTCTTTGACCTTCATGGGGAAATTGTCAGGTTTGGTCATGGTTGGAGCCGTTTTCTGTGTAATTCCGTTGTATCAGTGCTACAGTGCTATCAGTTCGTCTGATAGCATCACCACACTGCCATTTCCCTCACTCACTGAGAGCAGTGCAGTCACAGCATGGGGGAATTCAACTGCTCTTCAAATGGGTGGTTTCAAGAGCTCCACTTTAGAGAGAGGTGATATTTGATATTTGTGCCTAGGTTCAAATTATATTCAAGGACCCGAAATCCAAAGCTTTTTTTTTTTTTTTAATGTCTTTGGGTTTTTAATTTGTTGAATCAGATGGACTAAATGGAGATTAGCAAGAATCCTGGGCGATTCTCAGTCTTATTTGTGTTTTTCTCATTATAATGGTAATGATAATGAGTCTTTATTGATCACATATACACTACAGCACAGTGACATTCTTTTCTTCGCATACCCCAGCATGTCAGGAAGCAAATGCGTGGCACCATTTGAAATCCATTTCCAAAATTTAAGAACACAAATACAGGGAGCTTGGTTAAAATAACTAAAATCCCCAATCCTACCTAAATATCAAGGATGCATCAGGTGGTGACTCGGCAACAAGGATGAATTAAAAGACTCAAGTTTGTAGTGACAACTTCAAGCCTCACATTTATTTCTGACAGTATGACAAAATGTATACAGGAATTTATACAGGAAAGGGCAGTTAGTGCTCTGCTTCAACCTCTTTTAGTTGCTCTATGATGTAAAAAAAAAAAAAAAAAAGTTGTGTTCTCTGGATTTTGGCTTTCAGGAGGAAGCACGTTATCCTCCCTTCTGTTAGCTCTTATGCACTGGGAGAGACAAGTAGTAGCTAGTAGGTGGGAATTGGGAACTGGGAATTAAAAAAAAAAAAAAAGCACACAAACAAAAAAGCCTAAATTCAATTCTGAAAAAAATAATAGGTGAGAAATAGATGATATTTGATCATTTGATACAAGCAGTTTGTAATTTGGATTGGCTTCTTTCTAGATATTGTATTGGCTAAGTTTCCTAGCTAGCAGTATCCTCCTGTAGTAACTTTATGCTAACTTGAAGCAGCTAGCCTAAAGGCAAGTTAGCATATGTTAAACCTTAATATATCTCAATATGTTCTCATGTCACCCTGATTGTTCCTAAGAACATTTTTCCCCAGGAATGCAGTTCTGGGAACTACTCATCCTGTTTCTTGACTCTTTACTTATCTGCCAGTGTTGAGGATTGGATTATGAAAATGACACCTTTTTAATGAATTCTCAGTGTCTCATAGGCAAATCAAGTCTAAATAAATCAAGACAAAATATAATTCCAAAGAACACACTGGACGTTCATGTCAGCATATTTTATTAACAATAATACACTACTCCTGGTACAAAAGCTTCTTATATATCCATGTATTTGTGTGTAGGTAAATTCTTCCTAACAACATTGGCTGTCTCATTTGATTTCTAAATGCATAAACATAAACACTCTTGTTTCCTGTGTCCATTGTGCTGAAAAACAGAACTGCATTGTACATGTGTGTACTGTACATTGTGTGTGTGTTTTATGCAATGACATCCCCAGTGCTGCAGTGCCACGCTCCCTTGTCTTGCATGTGATTTGGTTAACAAAAATCAGAAGCAAGCAAGCGCCGGAGCCAAGCAGTGATGTTCATTGCCTGAGGCTTCTGGGCAACTGTTTCTGCAGATAGGAACCCTTTGAGAACAGTGTTAGTCTCTTTCTTCTATGGTGCAGCACCCTATATCGCCTGTCTCTCCTCACATGCTTTCATTATGGTGCAAGAATTGTGTTTGTATAAGTCGATGCTAATTCCTGCTTCGACAGTGCCGTTCCTGCAACCGTCTGCAGTCGGAGTCAGTGGTCATCTGAGGCTGTTTGACAGCATATTATGCCAATAATGACGTCATGAATTGTTCAACAGCATTTAAGCTTGTTATACTATTTATAACTGATAACACACTTGGGGGTTTGCTGTTATAGGAAAATATTCAATGATAGGTTGGTGTGATGAAGCAGAGCTCCCTGTTACAACCTTGAAGCTGATTATTTTCCAATAACAGCATCTCTCAAAGTGTTTGATACCTTTTATAACACAGTAATTTGCCAACAAGTTATTTTTTTTATTTATTATACAATGACATATGGCACTCAATTTAATGATATGGAACCTCCACAAAACCAGTTAGTTTCTGTTATATCGTATATTATAGAAGCTATAAACATTTATTTTTCCACCAGAGGTTTTTTGGCTCTCTTTTGAAGTTAATAAGAGTACAAATGCAGCTTGTATCAAGAAACCACAAAAAGCACAAACTCTCCTGCCCTGAAGACTCTGACATAGGGGAAATTACAGTTTTACTTCTGACAGATACAAAGCACTGACACTGGAGAAGCACATTACTGTTACCTGGAACTACTGTCAGAGCTGCGATCACAGAAAATCTGACCAATCAGTTTTGAGAATTCAATAGTGCTGTTGTATAAGAAAAGGATAAAAGACAGACACTGGCATGTCATGAACCAGAATTGTGATTAGTCACTGCAAAATGTGACATCAGTATTGTTTTGTATTGACATCAATATTGTATTATCATCCTTATTATCTAGACAGAGCTAGCATTGGAGAGATTTAGAAGAAATCGTGTCTAAGCAACACTGACTGTCAAGTGCAGAAAAACAACATGCAGTTGTGATTTTATCTCTCATTTAAACCAACATCATTTAAACCACTCTGTGCTGTAGTTGGTAACCAAAATGTTCTTAGCTTATAGATGTCACAATATGCTACGTTTCTGTGTATGTATTAGCTATATCGACTGTTATGTAGTGGCTTCCAAACATTAGCTAGATAACTAGCTAGCTCTCAAGTCTGACTTATAGAGTTACAGGTGAGAAAAGGGATAATCTCCGCCTGTTTATTTACTATGTACGAACAAGACATTTGGTTTGGCACGTGTTTATGTTTACATTCGTACATATCTATGGTTTCTGAGCTCCCTTCATTTTCAATTTATCCGAAAGTCAGAGCATGTGTCTCATGCTGTTTTTCACACTCTGCTGAACCGTTTCCTCTCTCGCCCCTTGTGGTATGACTCTGAGCATTCTTTAAGTGGTTGGGATTCTCCTCCTGATTAGGGCTCTCTAGTGGCTGTGTCTCTGTGGGTCTAGTCTGAAGTTTGGAAAGGCACAGATCATCTCCGCCTGAGAAGGCTGAGCCTCAGATGAGTCTCTAGGAACTGGAGGTGGAGGTTTATGCTGTGAAGGACTTGTTGTTGGAACGATTGTGGTGGAACAGTGGTTCTTTCTAATGAGAGATTAATGTGGATGGAAAAGTCACGAGTCCCATAGAGTATTTCCGTTTTCCGTTTTCACACACACATCTCCGCATAGGTTGGCAGTTCGATCCACATGCCTCCACATACTGAAGTGTCCTTGGGCAAGACATTGTACCAGAGGTTGCTCCTAATGGCAGGCTGGAGCCTCTCATGGCAGCTCTGATGCCATTGCTGTGTGAGTGTGTGTGTGAATGGGTGAAAGGGTAAAGCACTTTGTAGAACCGCTAAGGTTAAAAGGCTGTATCTCATCACGTTACTTCTGTTATGAAAACACGCATCTGAGTGTACAGACTAGTTGTGCCCCAGATGACGTACTATACACTCACACTATGCAGTATGTACTCTACCGTCTAGTGTATGAATTTTAGAAGGGTAGTATCATCTCAAATGGAACACTAGTGGTTTTTTACTAACCAGAAGTTTAAGTCACTTTCCAGTCGATGGCACATGACGTCAAACACACGTAATACAACGCCGCTAACTTTACCAGAATGCCCAAAGTCAACGAATTTCTTCAGTTTACTGTTTAAGTCAGCGATACCTTTTATGCCCCACATGACCTCATTCACCATCAGACGGAGGCATAATCATCAAGTTACAGTAGAAAAGAAGTGTGCGACCCAAGTCGTCTAAGGCAGGGGTTTTATATTAAATGCCGTGAAGAAATACTTGTGTGGCACGGAAGCACAACAGTGATGCACGAGCACAAACTTGTGTTCATATCCAAAATGCTCCACTGTCTGCAAGGAGATAGGGAAACTGGTGCGAGTTACTTAAAAGGTTTAGTTTAATTCATGTTTTATTGTCATTATATGCTGTATTTGCACACTTGCAGTGCAAAATCTGTTGTTTATTATAACAGGAGCGATCTATTTGTAAGGAGGCCGCAATGATCCTCATTCACAATGTAGACGCGGTGATAAACAGGGTAGTGCAAGGAACGTCTGTGATGTCAAATTAAAACGGTACGATCAAAGTAATTTGGAGTAAAACAATATTCCTGAAGGCAGTGAGTAACCGAAACCGTAAGGTGCAGTGAAAGTGAGATTTTATTATTAATTTAGGATTAGTTCGCATAAATACTTCTATATAATATAAATAACAGTTGTGTTAATGTAAAGTTTTAGTCTGAAGTTTAGATTTGTAATACTCAGTTTGTGTATTTTATTTAAAATAAGCGAAAAAATTGTAGTGAAAGTTTGTCTTTCCCAGCCGAATAATCGGAAAAATAATCGGCCGATTAATCGATTATGAAAATAACAGTTAATTGCAGCCCTTTTCACCACTGATAAGGGCCACCACTGATAAAGTGCGGCTGAGAAGCTGCCTCTGTCATGGTCACGAAAGTGTAGTCCACTGAAACCTTCTCTGAAATTCTTTCAGAGGCTCTCTCCAGGACAGCAAGACTCCTACCAATCACACCATCCTTATTGTCATGCTTGAGAAATCAGCAAGACCTTGCTGAAGTGATGGATCGCCAAAGGGCTACACATAAAGACTACAGGCAGGAAGCAGGGAGGAACGTTGACACTAAAGACAGGAAGATCAAGATCCCTCTGGCATCAACCATGCTTCGTCAGTCTCCTTTTGTCATTTTAAAATATGAATCCAGTATGTTTATTGTCATTGTGCAAATACAAAGAGATTCAGTGAGAAGGGGAACAGTTTCTGCCAATAGATTGAGAGTAGTTACGCCAGGCGTAATGTATGTAAATATAAAAACCCCGCCTTTGTTCTAGACTGTAGAGTGTAGCCAAGTCTTAGTAAAAATCATGGTGCATGAGTCTTGTGTACTGACGATTCGGAAAAACGCAGTCCATGCTCATCTTTTTTGTTTGCGAGAGACCAGATGTTAACAAAGATAAACCTCGGAGCAGAGGTTTGTGTAGTGAGGTGCTTAGCCTGTATTTGCCCCACTTATGCTTTCTTTCTCTGCACCACCGGTGTTACCTGATGAGTGCCTGGTGTGGTGATCCTCGAAAGCCTTGGTGTCCTTTGTAGGCTACCTATCTCTGGTTGCTGGATAAACATGTCCTGTATTAAACAGACTGCATGATTTTCTGATGTATAGCTGTTCCTGATGAGTGTATAATATGTATGCAAGTCCTTTATGTATGCGAAAACTCACATTAAAAAAGATGAGAATGAAAATCCAGCTTCAGTTTGGGCAGCCATCTTGAGTAGCCATCTGGACATGCAGCCATCTTGAGTGAAAATATCCACTTAGCAAGCAGATTTTGCGAACAACTTTTAGACACACATTCCCTTCTAATAAGTACTATATCCACTGAGGTCCATCGTCGGAAGATCCCAAATTTGAATCTGTTGCCAGTTGTCCACGCGATCATGATTGGACCTGCTTTTCAGCGCCTGAAGAAAGGTCTTCCTGTTTCTTCTGGAGCAGAACAGCTCTTGACAGTCGGGTCAGTATAGAAAAGGGTAGTGTTCAGCTGCAGCAGTTTAAAAAAGATGCAGTGGCTGATTTCAAGTGTATCACAAGAAGCACATATTAGCCTTCTCTTCCTCTTGGTAGTTATTGTGCATCAGCAGTGAAGTGGATGTTAAAAAGCAATGACAAAATTAGAAATAAGTATATACAAGTTTTATTTGTGGAGCCCTTGTCCAGGAAGGGTTGAATTCGAATTATAGATGTTCTCACTGTCAAGTAATTTAAATGAAATTCAATAGTGATATGTATGAGTGAACCCAGTTTATATCTAAAAGACTTCCTTTTTTGCAGACATCAGTGGAATATCTAGATTTGGTCTAGAACGGTTCAAAATTGACCATTAAAATCTTTTAGTGGCAATGTGCGTGCCAAAACTTTTGTATTTAGTATGTTTGTGCACGCTGGAAAGTCCATAGTTATAAATAAATAGACAATGGGGTTGCCCTTGCAGCCAAAAATGGACCTTGAGTTCCTGAACCTGAACGTATGTAACATATCTATATGAAAATCAGGAAGCTACTGAAGAAAAACTATTTGTCTTTCAGATATTTAACCTTGCTGTGACCTTGATTCTGTTTATATCAATTTTAAAATCTAATCAGTTCATCTGCTAATTATGATTCAACAACACATCCTTGAGATAATGCGCTAACGAGAATCTTGGAAGGACAACCCCGAAAACATAATGCCTCCACCACTTAGCGGCAGTGGTATAAAAAGATGTCCTTGTAAGGTTTTTTAAAAAAACATTATATATTATTTCCAGGGATACAGTGATTTATCAAGTAACAGCCAGCTATGAATTGTTATGTTATGACAAAAAAAAAAAGAAAGAGTGGAATTAAATAAAATGTTATGCGCTATTTTATTTTTGGGAATCGGAGCTACTTCTTGGCAGCCCTAAAGATCAAAATAAGGATGTTTTTCCTAAAAGTTCATCTAGATTCAGATGGATATGAGCCCATGCTAGAATATATGTGAAGAATATAGCTAATTTAGTTCCTAGACCATCTGTGAGTGTGTATTACATTGGGGTAAAAAAGGAAATTGTTTCAAATTTATTTGCCCTATCTGAGGTGGCACAGTGGGCAGTGTTGCAGCCTCACAGCTCCATGGTTCATTCTGATCCTGAGTTACTGTCTGTGTGGAGTTTCTGTGAATGTTCTTCCTGTATCTGCATGGGTTTCCTTTGTATTCACTGTTTTCCTCCCACCTCCTAAAGGCATGCCAGTACTGTAGGTGGACTTGCTACTGTTAAAGTAGTGAATGAATGTGTGAAAGTGTGTGTGTGTGTGTGTGTGTGTGTGCATGGTGATCCTGAGATGAACAGGATAAAGCAGTTACTGAAAGTGAGAGTGAGCTTTTATTTCAATTTTTCTATTATAATTTTATCAGGGACACATTTAATGTTTGTAGCTTTGGTATGTACCTTAGATTAGCAATGATAATTGGTTAATTTCAAGCACCTTTTCCGAACACATTTGACATCAGTTCAAATGGTTGTACTTTTACTTGCAATTTGTTACATTTGTGAATCGTGAATTAGTATTGCAACAGAAAAATAATCATTATTTTAGTGTAGTTTTGTTAGTTGCTACACATATTATTCCTGTTTGACATAGAATATCTGATATGGAAAGGGTTAAATGTAATGTAATCATTCTGCCTGAGACATTGTCCTTTGGGGAATCACAATTTGAAGCATAAATCACACACATGCTTCTTGTGTTCTCCTCTTCCTCTAGTCTTTTTCATTTCAGTCTTATTCCCAGGTCGTCGATAAAATAAAATACACTATATGGCCAAAAGATTGTGGACACCTGACTATCATACCTATATGTGCTTTTGAGCTTCCAATCCGATTCAGATTTCGTCCACCGTTGACGTTATAATAAACTCCACTCTTCTGAGAAAGCTTTCCACTAGATTTTGGATCATGGCTGTGAGGATTTGTGATCATTCAGTTACAAGAGCATTAGTGAGGTTGGGCATTAATGTTGGGTGAGGAGATCATCCCAGTTCATCCCAACGGTGTTCAGTGGGGTTGAGGTCAGGGCTCTGTGTAGGGCACTCAAGTTCTTCTACTACAAACTTGGCAAACCATGTCTTTATGAACCTCACTTTGTGCACAGGAGCATTGTCATGCTGGAACATGTTTGGGCCCCTTAGTTCCAGTGAAGGCAAATTGTAATGCTACAGCATACAAAGACATTCTAGACAATTGTGTTCTTCCAGCTATGTGGCAAAGACTCACATATGGGTGTGATGGTCAGGTGTCCACATACGTTTGGCCATGTAGTGCACCAACAACAATGTCAGCACAAATAACATGCTTTATGTGAGATTATGAAACCAAATTGCCATTTTGTTGACGTAGCACATTGCAATGTCCTTGACTTCTAAAGCAGTCATGGAGTGAACACTCCCACCCATCCCAGTGTTTAGCAACGTAGCAAAACCCCTCTGCAGTATCAATTACCTGCTTCTGTTTGAGTGATAGCCTGAAGCAGGTTGGAAAGCGTTGGATGAAGAATGAGAATGTGGAATGTCAGAAAAGCTGACATGGGAGTGAGGGTGAATAAAAAGCCTTTGCTGAGGGAGAGTGTGGCTAACTACACTAGACAGGCTTTTGACTTGAGGCTTTGTTTAGAACTGTTCTCTTGTGTGTTTTGAAAGATTAATTTTTTTTTTTTCATACCACAGCACTGTTGAATTCTCAAAACTTATTGGTTCTTAGATGTTGATTAATTTTCTATAACAGCAGCATTGACAGTATTTCCAACTGCAAAGTTTATATTAATGTGCTATGCTATTTTGAATATTAATTTAGCCTTTATATTTATTAGTTTATATTAATGGCACTTGTTTCTTGTATGGTGGACGTGCCATGAAAACGTACATATGTATATGGTGAAGTTCTCTATAACAAGGCGTTTATTTAACATTTTTAAAAGGAGTCTCCAGGGTCAGCGCTTTAGAACAGTCAGTAATAAAGAAGTGATAAAGAAGTTAATTAACTTTACTATTATTTAAATAATTGAGGAAGAAAAAAAAGTCTCACAATTAAAATATGATTATATTCAGCGGAGATGTGTAAAAGGTTTCAGATGTCACCCAGCAAAAGTAACGCCTTTTGAATAGTGCTATAGTCTTTGGCTATGATTATAACTTAGTCTACATTATAATCAAAGCGTTTAGTGCTAATTATGCTATTTGAGATAGCAAGAAAATACTAGAATATTTTGACAAGACAGAGGAGAATTAGGAAGGGTGACAGGCTGACAGGCTTAACAAGCAACAGGTGAGCAACAATTAACTACCAATTAACTTCCATAGCAACAGGCTAACCAGAACAGGAAACACTGACCATATAAGGAAGGCAACTATAATAACAATGAATACATAGAGACAGAATCAGGGGAGAAGTAATGCAGATACAGATCACTTGTTAATGCATGGTGTAAATAAGGCCTATGTTATGTG
Organism: Ictalurus furcatus; assembly: GCF_023375685.1. Lineage (NCBI taxonomy): Eukaryota > Metazoa > Chordata > Actinopteri > Siluriformes > Ictaluridae > Ictalurus > Ictalurus furcatus. The sequence continues at coordinate 18,473,171 of NC_071272.1, read as the reverse complement.
AGTGGTCGGAGTGGTCTGGCACAGTGGGATGTGAGAGCACGGAAGTCAAAGCAGCACAGATCAAACCCCAGCCCTCGACATCTTCTTCTCTTGTGTACAATTAAAAACAGTTTACTAGGATGACCTGATTGTTTCTTTACCCTGCAATAAAGTGTTTCACAAAGTGCATCCACATCTCTTTAATGTTTATGGAGAGAAACAGGGTGAGGAAATGCTGCCAAGAAATGAAAAGAGAGAGAGTGATGGTGAGGAATTGGACAGAGAATGACGTGTGGTTGATGCAGACTAAATAAAATGAAAGAAATTAGAGGTTCATAGCAAGCCTCTGCCGATTTGTGGAACCAGGCCAGGGGATTTAGATGTTAAGGGTAGGTGGCAGGTGAAAATGGTATTTACAAAAACAGAGACACATTCTATGCAACATCAAATCCTACAAAGCAAATACACATTTTTTCAAACATCATATTGGACACATTGGACATATTGGTCTTGCAATTAGTCTTGCAATTAGTTTCAAATTGGAGCAATTTGGAAAATCTATAAAGAGAATGAGAATTCTAAGAAGTGAGGAATCTAGAGACAGTATAAGTAAGAAATAAGGACAATTAATGTCTTCTGAAAATTGTGTTGGAGAAGGCTGTATGTTGGTCATACTTTATAGACATAAGTGTCTCTAGACCTGTGTCAGTAACCGAATCATCTTATTTGGGTTACCATATGGGAACAAAAATAATAATAAGAATAGCAGGGGGCACAGTGTTATGGTTAGCCTTGCACCTCTAGGGTTGGCGGTTCGAACCCTGTCTCCACTCTGTCTGCATGGAGTTTGCATGTTTTCCCCATGCTTTGGGGGTTTCCTCCCCCAGTCCAAAGATATGTGTTGGGGACAATTGGCATTTCCATGTTGTCTGTATTGTGTGAATGGGTGTACGATTTTGCCCTACAATGGGTTGGCACCCTGTCCAAGGTGCCCCCCCGCCTTTTGCCCTGAGTTCTCTGGGATAGGCTCCAGTCTCCCCTGCGACCCTTTGTAGAATAAGCGGTATGGAAAATGGATGAATGTATGGATAATAATAGTATATTGCTTTCAGAACTTTAACTCTCTGTTGTACTTTACAGTGGATGTAAAAAGTCTACACACCCCTGCAGGTTTTTGTGATCTGAACAAGATAACTCATGTCAGATCTTTTTCCAGCTTTAATGTGATATAGGAACCAGTAAAATTCAAGTAAAAAGGAACAACAACAACAACAACAACAAAAAAAAAACCCACAATGAAACAAATAGAAAGGTTTTAGGGGAAAAAATGTAAAAGAAAAAGCTTACAATAACCTGGTTGCTTAAGTGGTACACCCCTTAACTAATACTTTGTTAAAGCACCTTTTCCTTATAATACAGTACTCTGTCATTATGGCGTCTACCAACATCTTGATTTGGCAATTTTATTCCACTCTTCCGTGCAAAAATGCTCCAGATCTATCAAATTGTGAGGGGATCTCCTGTGTGTAGCCGTCTTCAAGCCATTCCACAGGTTCATAATTGAATTTAGATCTGGGCCATTCCAAAACCTTGACCTCTTCTTAAGCCATTTCTCTTGAGCTGGATTTGTGTTTTGGGTTGCTATCATGGTGGAAGATGAAAATTTTCTTAATGTTCAGCTGTCTGAGGCCTGCAGGTTTTGTGCCAAAATAGATTTGTGTTTGGAGCTATTTGTGATTCCTTCTATCATTACTAGAGCCCACTCCCAGCTAAAGAGAAGCAGCCCCATAGCATGATGCTGCCACCACCATGCTTCACAGAGGATATGGGTTTTTTTGGGGGGTGAAAAGCTGTCTTGCTTTTGTGCCAAACCTATCTTTTAGAATTATGTCCAGAAAGTTCTACCTTGGGCTCATCAGACCATAGCACATTTTGCCACATGGTTTGGGGTGATTTACGCAGGCTTGGATGTTTTTTCGTTCTCATGAGAAAGAGCTCATAGCCCAGACATGTGAAGAATATGAGAGGCTGTTTTCACATGCAGGTTGTGACCAGCACTTGCCAGTTTTTCCTGCAGCTCCATTTATTTTGCTATATGTCTTTTGGCAGCCTCCCTGATAAGTTTTCCTTTTGTCTTTTCGTCGATTTTGGAGGGATGCCGTGTTCTTGGCAATGTCACTGTGATGCCCCATTTGCTCTAATTCTTGGCGATGGACTTTATCTTGTTCCATGGTACCTCAAATGTTTTTGGAAATTCTTTTATACCCCTCTCCTAATTGAGATCTTTCGTCAATGAGATCCTGAGCTCTTTGTGGACCATGACTTCAGCAGCTGGATGAAACCAAGAAAATCATACAGAAACAGCTCATCAGAATCAGAATCATGTGCTTGATGATAGGTTTATGATAACTGCTTTTGAACACAATGAAGGTGATTCTGTCACATGCCCCGTTATAAAAAAAAAAAGTGTGCACACATGTCCAATAGGTTTTTGTAAGTTTGACCTTTTTTCTTTTTCCTCCTAAAACGTTTCTATTTGTTTTCCAGTTGAATTTTTTACTGGTGGATATATGACATTAAAGGTGGAAAAATATGACCTCATTTATTGAATTTTTTTTTACATCATAAAACCCTGCAGTTTTAATAGGGATGTGAAGACTTTTTTTTTATATCTATTGTATATTTAAGCAAAATGTTAAGAATATTAATAAAATAAAGATTACAAATGACTTTTTGTTTTAGTACCTCAGTTACTTTGACTTGTGAACTAGGGGGAAAGGAAGTGCACATGTCTCAGTGCTCAGTCCTCGCAGAACTATTCACACACTCGACAGTTTCTCCGCATGCTCGCTTCACTCGTGAATACCTTTGTGCGCATGCCGTTCATGGCACTTTATGGACTCATTTTTATGATCACACTTGCTAATAATATTCTGTGCTTGCAGGTTGGCTGCCCTCGTTTTAAGAACTGACAAAGATCTGCAAAGCTATTGTTTTTTTATATATATATATATATATATTTTTTTTTTAAATAATCACATAACTATGCTCCATAGATCACAGGATAATTTTTGTATTGGCTAGGCTAGTGGATCTCCGGCCAAGAGCTTTCAGCCAGTGCAGCTCAACAGCTACACTTCTAGAACATTCTCACTACACAGTAAATGTTCACTTTTTTTAAATTATTGCTTCTGTATAAAAGTGTAGAACCAAAATAACAGAAGTTCATACAAAAGAAATGATCCTGACAGAGAATTATGTACTTGTCTTAGATGTAGGGATGAGTCTGTGTGTGCAACGTCGTATACACTGTGACTGAATCTCATTTCTCCTGTGCAGTATGCAAATGAGCTAGTTAGCAAGGTGGAGTGTGAGAAGTCAGCCAGCTATCAGTATAACAGAAGTCAGATCACCAGAGGATGTTTCATTACGCCTGAGTCGTCCATATTTTAGAATTCTTTTCTAGGGTTCATATCCAGTCACAGTGTGAGACAGATTACTGCACGAGGCTGATTGGCTGATACGATTCCAAATGCAATGCATGCTGGGTGCTTTTACACTTACTTCATCGCCATGCTTGTTTAGTTTGCTCTGTTGATTTGTGTTACTCAGTTGTTAGGGTTATTTGTTGTTGCGCTTTTTGCAGTTAAAATGAGTTCACATCAGTTCAAATTAAACAATTGAACATTTAAAAAATGGGTTTGAATTTAAAAGTCATGTTTAAGGCCTAGCTTATCTCAGCTGTGGAAACCATTCAGGGCTCATTTTTATGTTAACATCCCAGATATCTGATGCTATTTAATCAATCTTTCTACAATTTCCAGTGAGATTTAATGAGAGGTGTTATTGAGAACTGAGGATTCTATAGTGCACACTTTAATAGATTTATATCTCTCCGACTCTCAAAAGTATTGGCACCCCGCACGGCCAGCTTTAAAAGTATTACCTCCGTAGACATTCGGCTCTAAAATGTATTGACTCCTGATCTGTCTGCCTCTAAAAAGTATTGACGCCCTGGCTGTCTGGCGCTCGAAAGTATTGGCACCCTACATGGTCGGCTCTAAAAAGCAATGCGGCCCTACACTGCCGGCTGTAAACAGTATAGGCGGCCTGTCTGACCGGCTCTCAAAAGTATTGGCGCCCCGTCCCAGTTTCGCCACGGCAAGCAGCACTCACATTTTCTTCAGGAAATGTACCGGTCTAGTTATTTTTAATATGCTCTTGGCTGTGAGTGAATTTTACCATTACCAGTATGTTGTGAGAATATTGTGAACTGAATATTAAATGACCAATTACTAAACAAACAAGGACTAAATGTATAAATGAATGAATGGGACAAGTGAGTCATAGCTGCACGTGCCATCTCACTCAAAACTCACCAGAGACACATTATGCATAGAGGAAATTTATGAAGACCTATTTTCACACACACGTGATTATGAGCTGTTCACAGCAGAAGAGCAGAAACATTGCCACAACAAATTATTTGACACACTGCACACTTGGAGCTGTAATATGATTAAAGCTGCACTAAGTAGGAATTATGACACAAACATCCACAAGGAAACTGTAGCTACTACACTCTACTACAGTAATTAGTAGACTAAATTTTTTTTATAAATAAATACATATTGTTCCTTACAAAATTGGTCCAAGAATAACGAGTGAGAATCAATTCTAAATTAAAATGATTAGTGATTAGTATTTCATCAAGAACAATGCAGCCCTACCATCTAAGGATGGAAATAGTATTAACTAAGTTATGTGTCATATTTAAAAAAAAAAAAAAGTCTCAGCATGTAATGAATTAGATCAGACAATATAAATATTTGACCTGATATCATTCCAGCATTTAAGACCAAATTGATTTGCTACCAATACTCAGTATTGGACTGATTTTTTAAAGAGTCTACCCTGCATTTTACATTACATGACACAAAACAACTCTGATCAGAGAGACAAAGGAAATTGCATTTTCCAATGTGGGAGCTTTAAGCACATTTTGATTACTTCACGTTTAATATTAACAGGCAGTGCGTGAAATTAATCATTCACATAAACCCAGTATTACACACTGAGGATTTATTGTTTGCATTTTGATGATACAAAACAAAAGTGATATTGGAGACATACTGGAGATGTTGATTTGATACTGTAAAAATGTGACTAACCATTAAGCCTTTAAGTGCACCCTGCATTAATGTGCTTTGTTTGGGTGATCTTCAGCCAGGCATCACTGCATTAGTGAGGCATTAGAGTGCAAGGCCCTGCTTACAGGAGACAACATCATCAAACTTAAAACTTTCTACAATCAGGTACAGAAATATTTGGACATTGACAATGTTATTTTAGCTGTCTACACAGCAAAATCCACAGTGTTGAATTCACACCCTATAGTGTTTATATAAGTCCATTGGACTCAAATAAACACTCTGGGTATTAATTCAACACTAGGGATTTTACTGTTTACCACAGCATCTAGGAGTTGAAATTAAATAATGTTTATGAGCTCAGTTGAAGTGCAGACTTCAGCTTCAATTTGAGGGTGTTTACATCCAAATCAGGATGAGCAGGGTAGGCATTACAGTACTTTTTATACTGTATCTGGTCTCCCCTTTTAAGAGACCAAAAGAAACTGGACAAACTAGGGTGCAAAGTAGGGTCAACATGTGATTTTATAATGCAGGAACACAGTAATGTGCCATCTGTAAAATTACGGACATGACTGGATTCTGATGGAACTAAAATCCCAGAGATTCTACAGTAATAATCACATTACACCACCTCCCCATGTAAAAAAAAAACAAAAAAAACAACCCAAATACTCCAGTCTGAATAGGCATTTATATTGAGGAATGTTTTTGCTGAAAAACAGAGGAAAGAAATGAAAATGAAAAAGAACAGGATGAAACAACAACAACAATAAATTTTACATTTTCTAAATCTGCCATGATGTGTTTGGTGTTTAATTTCTGCTTTATTAGTTGTTTTTTTTTTTTTTAACCAGACTGTGTACCTAATGTAGCTAACAGTAATGAAAGTACATAGCACTGTAGCTCTAGTGCAAAACTAACTGACTTAGCTGATTAACTACATCTGGGGTAAGTGGAAAACTGTAAATTTGTTGTTGGTTTTTTTTTACACACTGTTCCTATAACTGTTTTGAATAATTAATGTTAACAGTGCATAAACATTTATTTTACAGTAAGACATTTTGTGGTTTTACAAGTTTTACATTTCACAGCACTTCATGATGTGCTCTGCGTTACATTGTGAGGTATTGATTGACTGCTCCAACTCATTATTAGTCATTATTAGTGCCAGACTGGATTAACCTTTTGACCTCTGCTTTGTTTCATTCTCAGCAACAGACTTCACACCAGCAGCTCATTTTCTCTGATGTAGTGTTGCTTATCTTTCTGCAGCTGAGGACAAGGTTTTGCTGCTGTGTCATCGCTTACACAACTGTATTTCCTGTGCAGTTCTTCTGTCTCCTGCTGCTTTTGAATTCAGCATGGGCCTTTTTAAAACATTGACCCCCAATTTCATCACCCAGCTGTCATTTTGGAAGATAGTAGCTGTGTTATTTATGAACTGTCTCATGAATCTTGTTTTTTCCTAAGCGATCTCTCTCTCTCTCTTTCTCTGTCTGTTTCTGTGTCTTTGTTTCCTTTTCTCTCCCTCTCTCTGTCTCATTCTTTCTCTCAAAACTCGTCTGTGAGGCATTTTTGTAACTGTATCCTGCTGCTATTACTACTCTTAACGTGTCTGCAGACATCACATGACTGAAAGGGCTTCTGAACATCGTGCTTATGAAACATATACACAGTGCAATTAAGTTAATTGAATTTTGGTTTGATCTGTGGCCTTTGCTCTGTATCATGTCATATTTATCCTCCATCCTTCAACACCACCTCACAGCAATAAGGAGAAGCCTTTATTAGCTCGGGCCAAAGGTCTAACTGGATCGACTTTTCCCTAGAGCTCCTTTGAAGGAAGTACTATATTGAGTCTGAAGAGCAATTCTGCATTTCCCTGGGGATTTTATCTAAAAAAAAAAAAAAAAATTCAACTTTTCATTACATTTCATTACAATCCTTTAATAATACATTTCAATATCCTTACTTGTTTTCATATTGTTTGTTATTCCAAGATTAAATGGTATCAGTCCTAACACTATGAAACAGTGTAGTCCTATTCAGATAAGTTAAGTGTCACGGTACAAAGATAGATACGGAAGCAAGCACAGATCTTCGAATATTTAATAAACAGTAAACACAAACAAAGGACTCTACAACAAATATACAAAATACTGTTGCAAAAACTAAATACGGTGGCATAGACAAAAGCATGGATAGATGATACGTAAGACGAGGAAGCAGTACAAACAGTGGCTATATAGAGGAGTGCTTGTTAAACAGAAACATGATACAGGTGGTCATGTGACAATGATGTAGTGTGGTGCAGTGGCTGCTGGTAAATGAAGTCCAGAGTTACCTCCTTGATATATGATAGAAACCCCCCCCCCCAAGGGCACTTCTCCCGGAGCGCCCAAAATGCACTCCCTCCCTCTGGCGGTCCTGGCCCCCTGGGCAAAATGTCCCCAGATGAACCAGGACACTGAGCGGCATCCTCAGCAGAGCAAGAAAGCAACGCAACATCCTCAGTGGAACAGGTAAGCAGAGCGACGTCCTCAGCGGAACAGGTAAGCAGAGCGACGTCCTCAGTGGGGCTGGAGTTCAGAGCAACGTCCCCAGTGGGGTTGGAGCTCAGAGCGACGTCCTCAGCGCGGCAGGAGAGGGGAGCGATGTTCTCTGCGAGGCCCGAGGGAAGCTCCAAGATTTCCTTGAGGCCATAGAGGGGAGCGAGGTTCTCCGCGAGGCCAGAGAGGGGAGCGAGTTTCTCTGCGAGGCCAAAGGGAGGAATGATGCTCTCAACGGAGCACGAGGGGGAAACGATGCCCTCCGTGGAGCAGGAAGGGGGAGTGACACACGACGCGCAGCAAAGAAGAGGAACGACGTCTTCAGTGGAACATGGAGGCAGAGCGACGTCCTTAGCGAAGCAGGATGGCGGAGCGACGTCCTCAGCCGAGCAGGAAGGCGGAGCGACGTCCTCAGCCGAGCAGGAAGGCGGAGCAACGTCCTCAGCCAGGCAGAAAAGCGGAGTGCCTTCCTCAGCGGAGCGTTAAATCCGAGAGATGCCCTCAGCGGTGCAGAAAAGCAGAGCGAGTTCCTCAGCGGAGCAGGCAAGCACAGCGGCATTGTGCGCAGGGTTGGCGAACAGAGGGTAGCACTTGGGTATGTCGGGAGATGGAGCAACATCTTCAGCCAACCAGGGCGACTGAGCAACGTCCTCAGCTGATCCGAAAGGCTGAGCGGTGTCCTCAGACGAGCAGGGAGGCTGACTTATGTTCTCCGCTGACTCCGTTTGCTGGACTAGATCCATAATAGGGGAAGGAGGGTGGGAGATGGTACTAGCCCAGTTAACAGGCTCCCACTTGTACCCAGACTCCTCCATGTTCTCCTGCTGTTTACATAGTGCAGCTTGGTACTCCTCCTCCTGTTGGCATGGCGTGGTGTAGTTCTCCATGAACATAGGTGGCAGAGTGAAGCCCAGGTATTTCATGATGATCCACTGCTTCCGTTGTAGGTCTTACATTCTTTCACGGTTCAAAGGTAGAGACGGAAGCAATCGCAGATTTCAAACATTTAATAAACAAACAAACAGACAAAAAACAAAGACACAATAACACAAGGCAAAATACTGTGGCAAAACTAAACATCAAAGCGTGGACAAAAGCATGGATAGGCAATAATGTGAGACAAAGAAAGCAGTGCAAACAGTGGCATATATACTAGTGTGCTCATTAACCGAAACGTAAATCAGGTGCAGGTGGTCATGTGACACTGATGAGTATGGTGCAGTGGCTGCTGGGAAATGAAGTCCAGAGTTCCCTCATTGATACATGACATTAAGACATTAAGATTGCTCATAAATTACAAAAAGGTCTCCAACAGTTCAAGCAATATGAAATCTGTAAATATTACATGCATTTGTAATATTGAATTTTATTACTGAACTGCAAAAAGTTCTGTGTGGCTGTTTGACTGAAAACAGAATTGATGTACTGTACATTTTCCCATCATTATTGTTTGCAGGATTGTTTCAGTACTTATTGATCACATAATGATCAATAAGTACTGATTGAAAGGGTAGTCTCTAACTTTTTCACAATACTATCAGTATATCTGTTAAGTACAGTTTCCAGAGAAGTTCTGCAGTACTTATAATTGATTTGCACAGGATAAACAATCTCTATATAAATCACAGAGATGGGAATGTCTTCATGAGGAATGCATGGCCATCATACCAGACATTGCATACATACTATGTACATCTCATTTTAAAGCAAACTCGTTGTTTTGACCTTTATTAGAACAAATTGTTATACTGCTTAGTTCTGCATAAGTTGATCATGAGTAGGTCAGATGACCAAAACATGTTTGTAGGCTTTACCTGTGCATTGTTTTTGGATTTGGTATGAGATAGAAAAGACCAAGAACATTTTTCCCATAAAACCTAACAGAATCTTACCAACATAAATTCAGACAGGATATATACAGTATATATATTATATTATATTAATATTATATTGTATTATAATACAATTACCATAGACAAATCTGTGTAACCTACAATGCCCTAAAACACAAGAAAGGGCATGTATGAAATGCTGTAGTAATTCCAGTGTTAGAAGCTGAGAAAGAACAAATTACTCAGAAATTGGCTAGGGTTCTATGGGTTAATGGCAGTAGGAATAGTAGTTCCACTACTGCACAACCGATTACTAGTGCCTGATATTTAAACATAAAAGTGGATTACTGCCTTTACCATCTCCTGATGCACGGTGTTCACTCATTACAGTGGAAGTTGGGGAACAGCTGCTGTAAGAGGCCTATATGTCACATGACACATGGCATACTTTCAATTATATGGGCTGCAGGCAGAGCGCCAGGCCGTGCACATACGCGTGCTTTCCAATTACACGGCCGGCTCTTCTTCATTGTGAATGGAATGAGCAGGGAGGAGCAGGCACAGTAGAATAACACACACACACACAGTCACACATGCTCTCATGTAAGTTGGCACACAGGGGGGTCATGAGCAACTCACTCATGAGAACTGCTTTTTCAGGACGTGTGCAACAAAACAAATATATTACTGTATCTCCTTTCCTGCCATCACATCTTGTTCTTTTTTTTATCGTTTCCCTTTTACTCACTCTCTTTCTCTGTCTTTCCTATAATGGGAGCCATTGTATTGTTAAATGAGGCATATACAGTATACCAGATGATGCTCACTGGGTAAAAAGTCGAAGGCTTTCAGTCTCTGAGTTTAGGAAATGGTGATTTTGAGTGGAAAATAAATAGGGTTGCCTGATTTGGGGGTGACACAGTGGTGCAGCAGATAGCGTATTCTTGTCCCACAGTCAAGGGATAAGCTTTGGATCTACCACAACCCTGATGAAGATAAAGATCTACTGAAGATGAGTGAGTTCCTGAATGTGTGTCCAAATCTACTAGAAGACCTTCGGGACAAGCTGAGCAAGTCTTATGCCAAGATCATTTTTACCTAAGTTAATCATACCGTTGCATGGAGGTAAATGGCAGCAGTGGTTTCAGGAAACATTTGATTATAGCTCATCACAGTCTTATAGGAAAACACACAGACAATCTCTTTCATTATGCATTCTAGAGATGAGACCTTTTCAGCTTTCGTGCCAGTTGCTGTCGGATTAACAGGATGCACAGGGCACAGTAGAGTAAAGATACACTCTTTCTTCTGCTTCAGCTCTCTTGCCTCTTTGCCCTCAGGCTATAGCTGTCAGTCAGAGGCTTTTTAATATGCATTTGCACTCGTCTGCTTGACCTGTAGGTTACATTCTTCTGTACGCTTCCCGCGTGACTCACCGTCATCTTCCTGCTCGTCAGAAATGACCCCCGTGTGTACAACAGCCAGTGTAAGTGAGGAGGGCACAACTGGTCATGCTTTCTCTTATATGACCATGCCACCAACATATTTTTCTTGTGTCACAACAAATAAGGAAATAAAACACATTGGGGCATGCTAATATAGGAAAATTATCACTGGGTGGTGTTATGTGGCCCGACGTGAAGTAAAGTTACTGTTACTACCCGGAAGTTGATTATTTTCCTGTAACAGCACGTCCTGAATTGTTTTATTCGTCTTATACCATTGTAATCAAATACTTATATATGATTACAATGTTTTTATTTATTAAAGAATGATGGGTTGTATGTTTGATTTGCTTATAGCTACATTTAATGTTGTAGACGGTCCAAAGACGTTGTTATCACTAACATTATAGAAGCTATCGCCAGCCTTTCTGGTGAACAGCTTGTCACTTCCTGCAGAAAACTTACTGGCTGTACTGGTAAAACAGCCAGTTGTTTTTTGTTGATGATGCTCTTAAACACTTTGCGGTGATGCTGATCCATCTTGACTCGTAAGACTGAGATGCTCAAGTTAAATGCCGTTCATTGACATTTATTGTTGAAAAATAAGTTCTATAAGCGTGTCACTCCAACACATGCTTCCAAACGCTCATCCGCACTCATCTTGCGGTCAATTTACCATTACGCTGCTGTCAGTACACCCTGCTGGACTGGATTAATGCCTTTATAATGAATTTCTCTCATTGCCTGAAGGAGGAGCACACACTAAGAAAACATAACGAAATGGAAAAATTTTATAACAAATATAAGGCTACATGTTGCTGACAGGACACGGGCTGAATGGCGATGCATGGTGGCCCATTAGGAGGTTGTTTATAACACTGCAATGTGTTAGCGTCGTTAACAAATAACTGGCTATCGCAAACATTACATGGAGCATAACGTTAGCTGGTTTCACGGCCACAATGCCGGCTGCCTCAAACAAACATAATATAGGACTGTCTTTCAGGTGCTTCGCCATATTCCAGGAGTTTCCTCGCTTTGTTTGAAATGAGTGATAGCATCGGTTGCACACCGGAAACTGATACTAGCTTTCCTCTCTTTTCCTCTCAACAAGTCGGGGCGGAGCTAAACTTGATAAGCTAAGCTAATCTTCTGTAGTTTTTCCTGTGTGCTTGTAGGCGTTCTTCTTCTTATTCTCCACTTGTGGACCGACTAAAACCCTTCCGCATATTTGCTGCCCCCTTCAGTTCCGGAAGAACTGCAACCTCGGTACCTTTATTACAATCGGTATCTGTGCTACTTCAGAAAAACAAGTACCGTCACGTTTTAAGAATGTTGGTACCGACTTGGTACCAAAGTATCGGTTCAGAATATGATTTGGAGTCAACGCTTCTAAATCATTACTGTCGTCACATGAGGATGTAATTTGATGACTATTTAGAATTGCTTCCACTTCACAAAAGCGTGTTTGTAACCCTTCATCATCAAGACTTTGTTGTTACAAGATAGAGTATAGAATTTGTCTCACCATGCGGATTAGCCTTTCGCACACTCCACCATGATGTGATGCTGCTGGTGGGTTAACGCTCCATTGTGGTCCCTTTTGAAGCATGGCCGTTTGGATCTTGCTTTGGTTCCAAATTGCCAGATAATTTTGCAGCTCTTTCTTTGGTCCAATCAGATTTCTTCCGTTATCAGAACGTATATGTGTAACTTGAACTCTCCTACATACAAAGCGTCTTAGAGCATTAATACAAGAGTCTGTGTCTAGACTGTTAGCCACTTCTATGTGTACTGCCCTGCTTGACATGCATGTGAAGATAACACCATGCCTTTTTGTGTGACCTTTTGGTCTTAAAGGGTCCAAAGTAATCCAGTCCCATGTTGCTAAATGGTGGTAAATCTGCTCTAAGTCTCTCCTGTGGAAAGTCTGCCATCTTCTGTAGCCCTGCTTCTGACTGCAGAATTGGCATTTATAATCCAAAACATTTTCCTAAGTTGTGACAAAACATAATTTCTGCCACCATGTCCTACTTGCTCATGAATGTGTCATAGAATTAGGGGTGAGAAATGAGCATCCTTTGGCAGGATACCTGGACGCTTGGTCTCTTCAGGCATTGCTGACTTGTTCAGATGCCCTCCCACTCTCAAAATTCCATCTTCCAATATGGGATCCAGTTTATATAAGCTGCTGTTTTTACTCACACTTTTACCAGTAAGTGATGTCTTGAGCTTTGTAATCTCCTCTGCAATTCTGTCTCTGACAGAATTCTACAATGGCTCTTTCTCCTTGCAATAAATCTTCCAAAGTGACAGTCTGTACACCAAGTGTATTTGGTTTGAAAGTTTTCAATTCTTCATGCAGTGCTTTGTTCTGGCTTCTAGCTTTTGCCCAGAGATCTCAGTTGATTTTTTTTTTTTTTTTTTTTTGTGAACTGATTGAATGCAGGATATTTTTCAATTTCAAGAACCAGGCTACTGCTCTTTTTAACTTTCCCCAACTTGAAAAGTATGTAAGTAGCTTACTTGTGGGATTCTCATCATCTTTGATGATAGCACTGCACACCGTGGAGGTCTTTTTGATTTCCGGGTCATCTGGTGAGAGAGAACTGGATTCCATACAGTCCTGAGGCCATTCCTCTTTTGACCTCCCCAGAAACACTGGTCCATGTATCCATTCTTTATGCTCTGGTGGAACATTGGCACTTACTCTCCTTTAAGCTATATCAGCCGGATTTAGTTTTGTTTTAATGTACCGCCATTGTGATACATCTGTGTTCTCTCTGATAGTTGTTACTCTATTGGCTACAAAGGTGCGAAACCTAGTATGCTTGTTGGCTACATACTTCAGAACTGATTGACTGTCTGGCCAGAATGTTGAACTGTTAAGATTTAGCTCCAGTTCCTTCCTGAGCATCTTATCCACTTCGAACGCAAGTATAGCAGCAACAAGTTCCATGCTTGGTATGGTAATCTGCTTGAGAGGAGCCACCCTAGCCTTTCCAAGCATGAATGAAACATGCACATTGTTCTTGTTAATGGTTAGTCTTAAATAACTTACTGTGCCATATCCAAATAATTTATTCAAATAATAATCTCAGCTAGTGTTGGTGAACCGAATCCTGTTGGTTTCACACACAACGAGCCACCTTGAAGTCATCTAGTTTGTCCAAGTCGGCAATCCATCTTGTCCATTTGTTTGCTGCCAACGCAGGTATGTCCTCATCCCATCCATGTTTGCCTTTGCGTAGTTCCCAGATAAGTAACTTAACAGGCAATGTAAAGGGGCATAGGAATCGCAACGGGTCATAGATAGAACTTACTACTGATAAAATGTTCCTTCTGGTGTGAGGTTTTTGCTGAATAATGATGTTAAACTTGAATTCATCATTTTCATCACACACCACAGCAATCCAAGTGTTCTTTCAATGGGTAGCTCGTCTTTGTCCAAATTTAACTCCTTTACCTCTTGAGTTCTTTCCTCCTTTGGAATGCTAGAGAGTATTTTGCAGCTGTTACTCACCCACTTAGTAAGATGAAATTCACCCTTGTGGCAAAGCGCGGTGAGGCCCTTCACCAACTCCACTGCTTCCTGCTCTGTGGGCACTGATTTCAAACAATCATCCACATAAAAGTTCTTTTCAATAGTGTTTAAACCAATAGTGTTTAAACCCCTTCAAATGATTAGATTCAGAACCCCTCTTCATCTCCTTCCACTGGGTTCCTATCGCCCATATCAAATTCAAGGCCTTGATGCTCACGTACAAGACTTTGTCTGGAACAGCACCCCCCCCACCTCGACACTCTCCTTAAGGCTTACGTTCCCTCACATAATCTGCGATCTGACGCTTAGTAGTGCCTTCTCAGCATGGCTCAAGGTCCCTTTCCAGAACCTTGAAACTTAACTGTCCCTCAGTGGTGGAATGAACTTCCAACCTCAATTCCACAGAATCTGTCACCATCTTCAAAAAACGGCTAAAGACCCACCTCTTCTGTGAGCACTTAACTAACCCCTAAAATGCCAACTGCACATTATTTAAAAATAAATAAATAAGTAAAAAAATTACTCTGGCTCTTACACCTCTACTCTGTGCACTTTGCTTCTCTAGACCTCAATTATAAATCTTGAATGGTAGCACTACCATGCTTTGCTTGTATTTCCTCATTTGTAAGTCGCTTTGGATAAGAGCGTCTGCTAAATGAATAAATGTAAATGCAAATGTTTACCACCTTTGGTGAAAAGCAACTGTTGTAGTCTTAATGCAAAATTTGCACAACTTGGAGAAAACACTGCACCAAAGAGATGCACCACCATCCGATGCTCTACAGGGGTTTTGCTGAAATCACCATAAGGCCACCAAAGAAAGTGCAAAAAGTCAACATGAGATTTGGACACCCTGACTTGATGGAACATTGACTTAATGTCTGTCATTGCAGCAACAGGCTCTTGCCGGAATCTTGTGAGAACACCAAACAGTGTGTTGGTTAGATCTGGACCTGGCAGCAGTTCTGAGTTCAAAGATGTGCCTAGGAAAGTTGTACTACAGTCAAAAACTACACTGATAGTCCCTTTTATGGGATGGTATACACCATGGTGTGGAATATACCAAACCTTGCCATCAGATCTCTCTGAAGAGAAATATTGTTTTCCTCTAGAGCAGAGACCTTTAATCCTGTGAAAATATACAGTACGTTGGCACAGACGTTTCCTGGCTCATCGTACGAAGCATGATGTTGGTTTTTCTTCCGGGAATATTGATCTTGTGCATTAGGTTTTCTACTACTAGGGTCGAGAAATGCATATGTAAGTATAACAGTACTCCCCTTTGAACATTTTACTTGCAATGGTACAAGAGATAGAATACATTCCCTTTGTATATTACCTGCCCATGCATGCTCACCAACATGCACCTGTGCACTGCTTACTGGTGTTCTTGGGAATTATTCTTCTGATTCCTTTGCCTTGAAGTGAACATGAAGAAGACTTGGATGTTGCTTGTTGCAAATTTTGCAAATGGGAAGTCTAGTACAGTCCTTACTCATGTGTCCATCCCGTCTGAGACATCCAAAACAGACTCCAAACTTTCTTAGGAAGGTTATCTTCTCCTTGTGTACTTGCTTCTCAAGCTGTGGGCAGCCGGCTAATTCATGTTCATCACTGCAGAATAGACATGTGAGATTTGGATTTCTGGGTAATGGAAGCTGCGATGATTTTATATTTAGACTAGTAGCGAAACTGCCTTTTGATTTTGGTTTTATTACTGCTTTGGAGTTTGATTTTTTGTTTGAATCTTGTATATCTTCAAAAATTTTCCTAATTTTGTAGGGCCACATTTCTCATGTTAGAGACAGTGTTAAGTTCTTTCTGTCATGTCACAGCAAACCAGTGACTACCTTTCCCATCCTGCACTGCCGCCTAAAAACATGGCTGCCATGGACTGCAATTCCCATAACACTCACATTCGTTCTAATCACGCACACCTGCATGAAATTCACAAGCACTCACAACCACAGTATAAAAAGACTGTTTGAACACAATGACTTTGCGAAGTATTGAGTGTTATCACCGTACCAAGCGTTTGTACCCTGTTCGTAGTTTTGATTCATGTTCTTTGATCTTGTTTCTGGTTTCTCATTCTCGCGTTGCCTCGTTTATGCCTGTTTGTTGATGCCTGACCCATTGCCTGTTTTTGACCACGCTATCGTCTTATCATTTGGCTTTGTCTGCCTGTCTCTCTTTATTAAAAGCTCATATCTGCAGTTGCATCCGTCCTAACCTTCATTACGTGGAATACATGACACTTCCAAGTATTTTAGTTCTTCCATCGCATTGCAGCAGCCTCTGGTAGACTGATCAGTCCACTGTAAAGCAGTTTAATGCTCTTCTACCTTCACAGTACTGCTGCCTTGTGCAGTCTGCTGTACACTTGTATTATACAAATTGGGAAACTGAACTGCAACACCTTATTTCAGGCGTGTAACTGGAGCATTTTCACCAGTTGAATAGAACTCCATATTCTCCATTTCATCAAAGTAAGCATTTGTACCATCAGGGTCATTATACACTATATTTCCTTTAGCAGACATATCTACATCTTTAAGATAATTAATTTTGGCTGTAGTAGCTGCAATTTCAGTTTGAATGTCAAGAGTTACACTTCTTTTTCTTATTTCTTCTCTTTATTGATTAAACTTTTCTTGTTCTTCCTCTAAAGTATGCTTGTGTTTTAATCCAGCTGCCTTGGCAAGTAGCGCTGCTCTCTCAGCTTCAGCATTGATATGTGCAGAGGATGATGTTGATGATATACTAGTTATTGATTTGCCAGATTTACTACTAAGCAGTGACGCAGTCATATTTTGGGTACGCATCCAGAGGGCAGTCTACCAGTTGATGGCCCCTGATTTTGATTTAGCGTGATATCCTTGGCGATGCCGCATTTTCCTAAGTCACATGACAAGGAAATGTGTCTACAGATTAAAAGTAGAACGCAGGATATTCTAGTGAGGACGGTTTTCTTTTTTACCATGAAAACCACAATAGTATTTGAGCAGTAAAATTTGTTCAGACAGCTTCAATTCACTCGTTTTATATCCTGCTGAGTGCAAGTTTGTTGTGATTTAACCCGAGGCATGAAACAGCAAAATACGCTCAGAAAATTAAAAAAAAAAAAAAAAAGAAAGAAAGAAACTCCCCAAACAATTTTCACTTGTTCTTTTCTGGGAATACTGGAAAATGGATTTTAAATGAAAAGCGGGTTTGTTTACTTCAATTACTTCTATTCCCAGCAGCAGTGTAAGCTTCCTCGATATTGATACACCCCTTAAAGTTGTGTGTGGCAAGAGCTCATTTACCCAAGTGGTGCAGAAAATACACAATACAGGTGATGGCTTCTCTATAATTTAAGTCACTGAATGCTGTGGAGATGTTTGTGTTTTTGTGAGATAATAATCTCAACAGGGACAAACAAAATACAATGCTTTTGGTGATACAATGTTTTTAATTCATAGTGAAAAATACTCCCCAAAAAACCTAAAACTACTGTATCTGACATGAGACTAGTATCGATCACTTAATTTGCTAACACTGATGCTAGACATCCTTCTAAACACACGCTGTTGATCTACATTCTTTTTTAAAAAAATGTTTTTTTTTGAACATTTCTTAAATGTTAAACTGCTGTTATATTTTTCTACCTTGCACTTGTGAGTAGTTACAAGGTTTTAACAGGTTTGCATCCAGTTCACTAGCTAGCATAATAAATAATGACTATGATCGTTGTATAATAATCATTATTAATCATCATTATAAAATACTATATAGATTAACAGGGACATTTAAGGGACTCCTAAGACCAGGAGTCCTAAGACAAAAAAAAAAAAGGAGAGAAAAAATAAAAACAAACTGCATATACTCATTAACAGATTATATTATATTATTTATTTATTTTTTAATCTAAAACATCCAATAACACGTGTCATGTTAATTGCAGGTTTTTATACTTCTTGGAAACATGTCAGGCTCAAATGAATCATAACATCTTAGCAGTCATAATAGATTTCATAGATTTTGCTACAATATGTCTTAAAATCCTCAGAATTCCACAAAGTAATTGGGGCTCAGACTCACACTTTCACCAAACACACACGTTAGTTCAACTTAGCGGCTATCGCTAATCTACCTTCATGCACAAGGGGGTCACACCAGATACTGCAAGCAAAGGTTCACATACTTTTGCCACTCACAGATATGTAATTTTGGATCATTTTCCTCAATAAATAAATGACCGCGTATAATGTTTTAAATCTCATTTGTTTAATTGAGTTCGCTTTGTCTATTTTGTGAAAATTTTATATTTTAGGTAATAGGTAATTAGGTAATTAATGCAGATATATAGACAATTCTAAAGGGTTCACAAACTTTCAAGCACCACTGTATATGCATGGTTAGCTTGTTTACCTTTGTTGTCATTTGTGTAAGATAACATGAAATAAGGTCATATCCATTTTGAATCGTTTGGATTTCTCATGAGAATAGGCTGTTCAGAGATGTCTAGATTTCAGCGGTTTTTAATGCATGTTTGAGAATGTACACCTGTTCTAGCTGTAAGCAGGCCAGCTTAATACTGATCAAAAATTTAATATTTTTGAGCCAGATCAAAATAATAGCTAATATAGATGATAATAATAATGTCATATTTTAAGAGGTCATTGAAGTCGGGTCAGTAATGGACATCCATGGACATCTTTTGGTCATAGTGTGCACATTGCTATAATAAGAGTGTGTATGTTTGTCTGTGTTCAGTGTACATTTTTGGCATTTACAGGTGACTCAAAAGTCTCTCCATTGAGGACTGAACAGTATATACTGTTACCGTGGAGACAAGGTCATTTATCCAGGCTGGTAGAGGAAGCAGCATGCTAATGGGATGACTAGGTCATACTTGTGGATCTTTGTGCCTGAGGTGATCATACACATGATTTTATACCTGAATTATGTTAGTCATACTTCACGCTCAGTATCTCCACTGATGCGCGTGCACCTGTCTCCTGTAATAACTTTAAAGAACCCATTTTCCTCGCTGTGCCATCGCCAAACCCTCAGTCTAAGTTTGTTGAAGATGTAGTGTGCAAATTTGTCCTTTTTAACTCATTCTGACTTGCAGGAATGTCTGCAGGCTGTGTGTGATCGAGGTTTATTTTTAGACCTGCTTGCTCGATTTAGATGGAGGAAAGGGCCATTTGGTATAGTTTTGTTAAATCAGGTTTAACAAAACCAAATGAGTTTGGGCAGGGATGGATACTCCGCTGTGGGCCTTTTTTTTGTGAGTTTAGGGGTTGCAATAACTCCACAGAGCTCCAGTAAAGGCTGTTGTACTCTCTGCCCTGTGTAAAGCCCTGGTGTTATAGAGGGTGTCTGTGTGAACGGAGAGACATAAATTCCAGGCCCAAGCAGTGTCGATAATGCTCGTTATAGTCCGTAATGAGGTCACAAGCGCACCTTCTGGCTCTGATAGAGATTTATAGAGGCTCTGACTCACTGGAGCGCTCCATGTGAAGGGCCACCACATACCATCCTGTTGGACACACACGCTGCGGGGAGATGATTTTGGTTGAATTGCTGGGTTTTACTGCAGCTTCTGCTGTGCTATATGGCTGTGCTGAGAGTGTTTCTCTTCCTATTTGACAATACTCAGAAGCTCCATAATCTACAGTTTAGCCATAGAATCTACGATTTCTGACCCGTTGCTATGGCAATACAGGAGACATCTGAAAAATATGTCTAATATTTTAATATAATATGTATAATATTTTTTATTTAATTTGTTTAATTGGGCTTTCTTTGTCTGCTTTTCGGATTTGTGTGAAAATTTTATGATGTTTGAGGTAATATTTATGTAGATATATAGAAAATTCTGAAGGGTTCACAAACTTTTAAGTGCCACTGTAGATAAAGAACAATGCGGTGATTCGAATCTGTGAATCTTTACCACTCTTGTGTGTCCCACTCTCTCAGTGAGTTTATCTCTACGATCTCAGAGCTTTGCCTGTGCTTTGAGATAGCTCATTTTCGAAGCCGGGCTCAGATGGAGTGTGTCTTATTTAGCCGGAATTGTTCATTGCCACAATCTTCATTACCGAAATAAATGTGAATCCCTGGAACAGGTAACAAAACCCCCTTTTGAGAGCCTTAATTATATCTCGGCATAAAAACGGCTGCGTAATGTTTCTTGAAAGAAAGACGCAATCTTGTTCTCTAGCCCCATGAGACACCGAGGTTTGTCATGTCAGCGTCATTCTTTGATTTTCTGCAAGAACAGTCAGTTCCCTGAACGAGTTTTTATCACAAGCACACTGCCGCAGTACTGCTACTAAGGTGTGTTTTTAGCCAGTGCAGAAATAAAGCTTTCTAAATGTGACAGCCTTAAACAAATTTTAACAGCTAGTGTGTTTTCTTTCTTTCTTTCCTTCTTTTTTTTTGTAAATGTTGCATTTTTTTGCAGAGGAAGACCCCTGAGCTGAGAAGAGTGGCATTATGCAATGTTGAGATGCCTTCTCTCCCAGCTGGAGCAACCAGCAGGAGGAAACACACCCAATTATTCAGCCATGGGCCAAACCCGCGCCTGTGCACGGAAATCAATCATGATAGCACGCTACTCTTGCAAACGTGTGCACATGCACAACACACACACAGAGGCAATTATTTACACCCCGGTGCACACATACGACACAAACCCACAAGGGAAAAAGATTCTATTTTAATACTTGCATGAACTAAGGTGAGAATTGATGCAATGCTGACATATATTATTTGATTTGATTATTATACGGTTGCTCATCGAGGTCAAAAGACTGTATTGTCACAAACATGTACAGTACAGTGAAATTCAGTTCTCATATCCTCGTGGAGAGAGATAAATCCTCTTTCTGATCCACTGTCACCACTGCCACCAAAAAAGGAACTTAATGCCAAGCAAGAAATAAAA
This sequence comes from Ictalurus furcatus, assembly GCF_023375685.1. Lineage (NCBI taxonomy): Eukaryota > Metazoa > Chordata > Actinopteri > Siluriformes > Ictaluridae > Ictalurus > Ictalurus furcatus. The sequence continues at coordinate 18,451,729 of NC_071272.1, read as the reverse complement.
AAACACAAAATGGACTTATTGTCACCACCTGAAAGTGGCTTATTTTACAATTACAGTACATCTCGAAGCGATTTGCCAACAATTGCAATTTTGTATTTATTAAACAAAGACTTGTCATCTTTTTTATCCATTTATAGTTATTATTTAATGTTGGGGAACGTCCACAAAGCAAGTTGGTTTATGTTAATTGCATTATAGCAGCTATAAACTGTCATGATTTCCCCTGGAGCTAGCGCTGTAGCATGCAGCATGCTCAGAAACCCGATGCGCAAGCTCTTAGCGAACGCATGCTTTTGGGTCTTCAGTGACACTGACGTTGTTTACTTTCGACACGTGCGTTTGTTACGGTTTATGTCCTGTCTCCGCCCGTATATTCATTAGTTGTTTCCCGTATGTGTTGCATCATTGTTCTCAGCTGTCTTGTGTTTCACCCCGATTATGCTTGTCATTTAAACCCCTCGTGTCTCTTTGCACTTGGCGAAGTATTGAGTGTTATCACCATACCAAGCGTTAGTACCCTGTTCCTTGTTTTGTTTCATGTTCTTTGATCTTGCTTCTTGTTTCTCGTTCTCGATTCTTGACTTTGCCTAGTTCATGCCTGTTTACAGATCGCCTGACCCATTGCCTGTTTCTTGACCATGCTATTGTCTCATGATTTGGATTTGTCTGCCTCCCTCTCTTTATTAAAAGCTCTTATCTGCACTTGCATCCGTCCTAACCTCCATTACGTGGGACACGTGACATAAACAGTCATTCCCGCAAAGTGTCAGAAAACTTTCAGCATTACTTCTGACTCTTACAAAGCTCTGACACTTGAGACTTCTTCTAAAATATAAATATCTAAACAAATTGTACATTTCTCTTCGACTTTTTATTATATTACGGATGAAGCCCTTACTGAAGATTGAGTTACATAGTAGTCTAAGTGGTCATCCTCTAGGGATAACGCACAAAGTGCACAGTCTGAGACACAGCCATACACCTCAACACAAATTTCAATTTGTATAATATCACATAATATCACCCAAGGTGTGTGACAGCGGTTGAGTTCATGTAGAAGTTTTCTAAAGGGAAGCTCAGAGCAGACTCAGAGCTCACTCCAAGACACGGTGATAATAGATAAGGGATTGCTACCATCGCAGCCATGTCAGACTTTAGTGATTTCATTCTGTCAGTGTACATCTTGAGAACAAAACTGCCATTTTTCGCATTTTAAAAGTGGCCATCTTGTAATTCACAGGGGGACCAGAAAAGCCCTTAAAAGATCAGAGAGCTTTTTTTTCTGCCCTTCATTAAGGAACAAGGAGATTACATCTCTCCTTGACATTTAAGGCAACTCTAAAATCTGCCTCGCTGCTGTGTTTATGAAAGGTACAGCTCCTTAATCTTCATTTCATTGGCGAGCTGGATATAGGCCTCTTGCTCGCTCACGTGTAACACATCCCAGCTCATTAGGACCACACTGTCAATAATGTGCATTCACTGGCTGAGGTAAAAGGGTCAGTGTCAATGTTGTGGCTGCTTCAGTTCCAGCTCGTCAACCTCAGACAGAACGCCTATGTAGTCTGTATTATACTGGATTAGTGTTTGACTGTTTGACCGATATCAGCAGGCATTCTTCATTTTTAGAACACCACTTCTAATATATGTGTAGACTTTATTGTGGGTGTTAAACCCAGACAGGACTTAATAATTTACTTCAGGTTTGCTTGGGTTCAGATGATTCTTAAATATTAACCGGGCACTGCTAAGGATCAGATTTTAGATTGGGTTCCTCACAACCTGTTTGTCCCTCCCTTCTTTAGTTTTCTCCCTACGTTTTTTTGATTTCTAAACCTTATTTTCGCTGAATTTTGGTCACTCTCCTTTATCATATCATAGCTACGAACTGAGGAGGGTGAGGGCTAGCATCTGCTTCCTCTGAGATGCGTGAAGCCGAAGCCACCATATGTTTTCAAACTGCTGCTCATACTACAACTGCTCAATGCTGTCTTCACAAACATCTACAATTGATTAGTATGGCACTGATTGACAGGGAAGAGAGTAACGCTATCCTTCACACACAGAGAGCATGGCCCATTACGCTCCCTTGGACCTCTAGCTACAGATGACTGTGGCATTATCTGGAATCGAAGAAAGGGGGTATGCTTTGAACAATAGCATTCTACTCAAACATCACATTACAACACATATGATAGGTTGGGCATCTCTTTGATTATGCCAAAGTGTTACAATTTATTTTAGAAATCATTAATACAATCTGGATAGATTTGACTGATGTTAAAATCTCATTTCAATTTTGTTCATATTCTGTAATATCCCAATGGTGTTATTGTCACTTTGAAGTAACAATTCGGTTGCTGGTTGTTAGTGCTTAGATTTGGACAGAGTTGACTCTGCGTATGATTCTTTTCTTTTCTTTCTTTTTTTTTTTACTTGGCGCTGTGAGTCAGTTTAGCCTGAGACAGAATGTTCTTGTATTATGGACAGGTGGGGTTCAAATACTGAACTGCAATATAAGCTCCAGACCTGCTTTCAACTAGTGTTTATAGCACACCATGATTGATTTGACCTTGCCATTTCACTTCAGGAAAATCCAATCACCATCTTTGAGAGCTTTTAAGTCATTTATCAACTCAAGCCAATTTTTCAGCAGTCCAAAAAGGCATGGTGATATTTACCTCGGACACAGGAAGTCAGAGCTTGGAATGATGTCATTTTTATCCTCCATGCAACGTGGGGAAAAACACTGATGCCTCTATGTTCGTCTTTTGTTAGAAACAAGCTACCCAGTTAACTGTGACGAGTGATGTAATTTTCCTCAAGAGTAGATTTAGAATGAATTTAACAAGTGAATACGTCTGTATGTCGATTGATCTAAAGCAGGGGTGTCCAATCTGATCCGGAAAGAGCCTGTGTGAGTGCAGGTTTTCAATCCAACCAAGCAGAAGCCACACTTGATAGTCTATTGAGCATTGTTTACTACTTATGCATGTTGATTTGAGTTTTCAATGAGAAATTTTGTGTTTAGAAGGCGTTTTCGTTGTTTTTTTCCTAGTCAGAGGTCGTCGATTACAAGTTACGACCTTTAGTCGAATGCAACATTAGCCAAAATGGAGATTAAATATAGAGGGTGTGTCACTCTGTGTACTCACCTGTGACAACTGTCACTGATAGACTGCATGGATCTACAGCGCTGGGATCATTCCACCTAGCCCACAGTATCACTTGATAACATTCTTCATACCATTTTTCTTACGACCACTAGTGGTGCTGTTGCAATCTCATTTATTCACAAAAAATCCAAAAATAATCCTTTCTAAAACATTTGTTAACCATAAATAAGATAATATTTATGCCAAAACTCTTATCACTGAAAGACAGAGGTCTGCTAGAACCTTGGTACCTGTTGCTCCTGCCCTAATCTCTAACCCATGAGATGTTTTACAACATGGAACAGCACACTTTTCCAGGCTGAAACACACTCAGTTGTCTACACCCCCTGGACGTTTGGTTCTGCAGCAAGGGGTACTTGAAACGTTTGGTTAAATTCAAATTGGACATTTTTCCACTAATGTGTAATGTGTGATTTAACCCACCAGAGATGTATTACATTTTTACACTCATCAGCCATTTCTTACTAGACTACGACATTTGATTGCGTAATGATTTCTTATAAAGGTGGTTCTCTGAACTGCCACCATCTCTAGCATTAGCACTGAAGAGATGCAATAGGGATATGAAAGGAATTGCTATAAAAGGAGTACTATTATTCCTACGAATTGAGCAGAATGTTCATTGCCGTCTTCTAATTTATCTCTGAAAAGCAATTTATACATGCACAGAAGTGATGAAGCATCTGAAACTCAGCTCATGCTAAATCTCTTCTAGATCAGTTATCTAATCAAAGGCAGTTGATTATTAGTGTGAGTTGGGTAAACTGAATGATGATGAATGTTTCAGCCAGCATCTACTCAAGCTATTGGAAAAAAAAACAAAAAACGAAACAAACCAAAAAAACAACAAAAAAAACGCTGCACTAATCACGCAGTGTGAATGTGCAGAGTGATCACACGGGTTTGAAGAGCAGCAGGCTGTGAATGGGCCCATAATGATCCACACAGGAAGTGTGAGAGACTGTACCGGGAAATTTTTAATGCAACTAAAGATGGCCATCGTCATCATGTTGTCTCTACTGCCTCTCTTATAGACACACATGTGAGACAGCCCACTGAAATATAGTGGCTGGACTCTTGGATATTGCACGCACACACATAAAAATATACAGAGAGAGCAACCCCAATGAATAGAGACACAACAGGGAAGCACAAATGCTAAAAAAAAAAAAAAGAAAAAAAGGGCGGAAGCATTCAAGGAAAAAGAATTTGACAGAAATGGGCCTGGGCTTATAAACAGAGTGTTGGAGCCTGGCTCAGAGCCTGCATCAGAAATGCTTTACGCCTCTTTGTTGTTATTTTTTGGCTTTGTAAATATCACAGGCTTGTGCTGTTTGGATTCAGAGCTAATTACCATGACTGTAATTAGTGTGAAATCAAACAGAAAACTCTGGATTTATGTGAATTAGGGACACAAAACCAAAATTAATCCACCTGCCGGTTTTGCTGAATAAAGACAGCTGAGACGAGACCAGTTACCATCTTATAAGGTAATGATGTTAACAAAAGATAGTGATTTTAATGATAAGATTCATGGGGTTGTTTTTTTTTTGGTAGCTCCTGACCCAGATTAGACATGTATTATCATTTTTGTAATGCTGTTTATCTTCTATTTATTTAGATTCTTTATAGACTCATTGTTTCTCATTATAATTAATATTTTGGATCTGCTGAGGTGGCTGAATATTCAATTCAGTTTGATCTGTGTAGCACATTTAGCAATAGACATTGTCACAAAGCAGCCTTATAGAAATCTGGATTCATAATGAACAGGCCAGAGACGACAGTGGCAAAGAAAAACTGGTAAGGAAGAAACCTTGAAAGAAACCAGACCCAAAAGGCAGTGCGTTCTTTTCTAGGTGACAGTGGCACTGTAAATCATTACCATATAAAGGTGTAGAAAAGTAAAGACAAACAGTATTAAGTGTGTTGAAAGATTACAGTATTAAGTGTGTTTATGATTACAGTAGCAGTTCTTCAGCTGGTGAGAAACAAATCTGCAGTATGCAGGTGAGAAGGGTGAGACTTGGGCATGAACTGTTTGGGAAGTGCAAAAACCTCGTGTCATCTGGTGCCAGATGTGCTTAGTTTTTCCATATGAGATGGTTCATAGGGCTGTTACAAAACAGGATTGCAGGATTTGCTGCAGTAGTTGAGTCAGAAGAAGAGTGAGCTTAGCCGACTGAGAGGAAGAGTGAGGTGAGCTGACTGAGAGGAAGAGTGAGGCGAGCCAAGTGACAGGATGAGTGAGGCGAGGCAAGCCGAGTAACAGGAAGAGTGAGGCGAGCCGAGTGAAAGGAAGAGTGAGGCGAGCTGACTGACAGGAAGATTCAGGCAAGCTGACTGAGAGGAAGAGTGAGGCGAGGCGACTGACAGGAAGAGTAAGGTGAGACGAGCCGAGTAACAGGAAGAGTGAGGCGAGCCGAGTGAGAGGAAGAGTGAGGCGAGCTGACTGACAGGAAGAGTGAGGCGAGCCGAGTGAGAGGAAGAGTGAGGCGAGCTGACTGACAGGAAGAGTCAAGCAAGCTGACTGAAAGGAAGAGTGAGGCGAGGCGACTGACAGGAAGAGTAAGGCGAGGCGAGCCGAGTAACAGGAAGAGTGAGGCGAGCCGACTGAGAGGAAGAGTGAGGCGAGGCGACTGACAGGAAGGGTGAGGCGAGGCGAACCGAGTAACAGGAAGAGTGAGGTGAGCTGACTGACAGGAAGAGTGAGGCAAGCCGAGTGACAGGAAGAGTGAGGCGAGCTGACTGACAGGAAGAGTGAGGCAAGCCGACTTAGAGGAAGAGTCAGGAGAGCTGACTGACAGGAAGAGTGAGGCAAGCCGAGTGACAGGAAGAGTAAGGCGAGCTGACTGACAGGAAGAGTGAGGCAAGCCAACTTAGAGGAAGAGTCAGGCGAGCTGACATCGTCTTGATGGCAGAAGATTTGGTTTAACATAAGCGAGTTTGTCAGTGTACTATTTTGTTGTTGTGTTTTTCATTAAGAATAATAATGAATGCACCATTCAAGCACTCACCACTATTTCAAAAGCAGAAGTGAAATGCGCGCGGCTGCATGGGCATTTATAAGCGATTTTCATAAGCGATTTAAAAGCGAGGGGAAAAAGAGGAAAAAGCACCAACGAAGCGCCAACGCCCCCTTTCACAGCGACTTTCTTCTGGCGAGCTCTGCAGAGATTATAAAATCCAAAATAGGACCACACTTCGGATTTGGTCCTCTTGGAAGGTTAGAAATTCTCCCGAGCGCCGTCACTGCCTTCCGCCATGTTCTCTATCTGAACTAAACGATCACAGCAAGCCTAGTGAAAACCATCCATCACTTTATAGTCAAATATAAAACCTGTTTAAATGATTTCAGTGTGTGTATCAGTACTTTTTGTACATTTTCAGCACATTTTAACAATACTGATAATACTGATAACCGTGATAGTTTTGCTCACAATAATCGTGATATGAAATTTTAATATTGTTACATCGCTACTGAATACTAAATCTAAATATTTAGAATAATCCAACATGGTTAAAAGGAGCGCACATATTTTACCTTGATTTATTTTTCTGCCAAAAATTATTGGCTGCCTAAAGAGTAAAAATAATTAAGTTCTTTCATTTTTTTTCCCATTCGCTTGTAATCAGGGCAGAATGTGGTTTGGCGTTGTCCTGCTCTGGATGGCAGCATATGTTGCTCCAAAATGTGTACATATCTTTCTGCATCAATGATGCCCTCACAGATGTGCAAGTTACCCGTGCCATGAGCACTGACACACCCCCATACCATGACCGACGCTGGCTTTTGGACCTGACACTGATAACAGCCTGGATGGTCCTTTTCATCTTTGTGCCAGAGAACACGACGGCTGTTTTTGTCCAAAAATTATTTGAAATGTCGACTCGTTGGAACACAAAACACGATTCCACTGTGCTACTGTCCATCTGTCCATCCACATCACCTTCTTATTTCCACTTGTCACATCGCTATGAGTCCTAAATTGCCCCTGTCCCAACTTTTTTGGAACGTGTCGCATGCATCAACTTAAAAAAAAAACGTTTACCTTCAAAAAAAAACTACGCAGTCGAGTAGGTAAAACATCCAATACCTTGTCTTTATACGTTTTTTGTTTAAATACAAGTCAAAGTATGTTTACAAATCACTCCTCTTTGTATGTATTTCAGTATGTATTTATATGTATTTGTATTTGTATTTTCATTGATCAGTGAGTTAAAACGGAGCAGTGACCAGACCTAGCTTTCTTCAATGCTCAACTAACAAACAATCCCTAAGTGCATCCCTTTTATAGACACATAATTGAAGCTGGGCTTAATCAAGAGGAACTCCTAAAGTTATAGATACTATAAAGTAAATATACTATAGAGATACACCACAAACACACAAAGTTAGAAAAAACTGCTACACCACAAAACCACACAAAAGAGAGAGCGAGAGAGAGAGAGAGCGAGAGCGAGAGAGAGAGAAAGATCAGAGAAAACATGAAAAATACAAAATGTACTTATAAGGGAAGCCTTTAGTGATTTTCCCAGCAAGCATGCATTAGGTGAGTGTTTGTAATAGCTTAACAAATATATACAATATTCTCTTTACAAATGCTGCGTTTTTACACTGGCATTTCTTTCCTCTGCAGTGCTTTCAGAATGATGTGTGTGTGTGTGTGTTGTGAGGGCTTGCATCTATGAGCTTGACTATATCTGACAGCTTATGCTGCAAAAACCCATCATCCTCAGACATAGGAGTCTTCAGTCTTGAGTGTGTGTGTGTGTGTGTGTGTGTGTGTGTGTGTGTGTCTCACAGTGCTGCACAGACCAGCTTTCCTCCGCCCTCATTTTAGATTTAATTTAAGCGTGGGTGGAATTAATCAGAGCTCCCCAAGGTGCTCTGAGGAGGCCATCAGGAGGGCCGTCCTCTGATTCCGGTTCACATGTCCATCGTGTTCTGTGATAACATCGCAGTGAGCTCGTCTACTGAGGTGTTTTCATAAAACAAATGCTTCTCCCTGGCCCAGCAGCGCTGTGTTCTCAGGGGACATGCTTTGTCTTGTGGTTTTTGTTAACACCACCTGCTATGGTTTGTGTTATATGGATTACCGCAGACGCCACTGATTGTTTCCATGCTGTTTCAGATTGCCTGAATTCCAGTAACACAGAACAGGCTTCAGGTTTGAACAGATCACGCTATTCCTCTCTTCTGTAGTAACCAAAATCAAAATTCGTTTTGAGACCAATCCCCTATCTGTATCGTACACATCCATCCTCATGCACCCTTATATATGCCTCCTCTGTCTCCTGTCTTGGGGGTTGGGGGTTTGATTCCCACCTCCGCCCTTTTTGAATGTTCTCCCCATGCTTCGGGGGTTTCCTCCCCCAGTCTAAAGACATGCGCTGTAGGCTACTTGGCATCTCTAAATTTTCTGTAGTGTAAGGCTGTGACGGTGGCAGTTTTGGTTAATGACCAAATGACCACGGGGTTTATATCACTATATAATATAATATAATAATATATAATTTTATGGGCTTAAATAAAAAATTTTTTTTAATGAGGCTTTATTTTAGCACTTCTGTCAGTGAAACTCAATAAAGCCTTGTTGTGTCATGTTATGTCACTGAGAAACATTAGAGAAGGAGAAGAAGTGGAATGAGGAAGTGGACACAGTCGCACGTTTCTCTCCTGTTAGGCACAAATCCAAAATGTTCCCAGATCGCCCAACAAGATCCATCGCAACGGCAGAACCCGGGGTGAAATTGCCGAATTCGCCTGTCTGGATTTTGCCGCGTTCAAACAAACCCGCACCAAATTAACAGACAACACAGGTCAGTTCAGTTCAGTTCATTTATTTATAAAGCACTTTTAAAACAGCCTCAAGACTGACCACAGTGCTGTACATGAGCAAAGTAGACAGTATTTAAAACAAGTAGCGACAACTTGCAAGTACTAAAAGCTAAGGAAGACAAATAGGTTTTCAGAAGAGATTTAAAAACTGACAAAGTGGGTACCTTGAACAAGGGACTGTGAGTAAGTTAAGGTTACCAGATCTTAAACTTCTGAGAGGGTTGTAGGGACACAATAGATCAGACAGATAGTTAGGAGAAAGGTTATGTAAGCATTTATACACAAATAGAAGAATTTTGAAATCGATCCTAAATTGGACTGGAAGCCAATGGAGAGCTCGCAAAGTGGGAGTGGCATGATTATGCTTGCGACCGTTCTTAAGAAATTTGGCTGCAGCATTTTGAACCAGTTGAAGTCGAGCTAACTGGGACTTAGAAATACCGCAGAACAGGTTATAAAGGCATGAATGGCTATCTCAAGGGACTTTTCAGACAGAAAATGTTTTATTTTAGATTGAAAGAGAAGCTGAAAAAAGCTAGAAGCAATGACAGAGGACACATGTTTGTCTACTGAAACCGACTGTCTAAAAAAACACCAAGGTTCCGCACACAATTAGAATTAAAAACAGACAAATTTCCCAGAGCAGAAATATTAAACTCAAATTTGTCAGATGAACTAAAAACTATAACCTCATTCTTGCAGTCATTTAAAGTTCAAAAGTTACTGGACAACCAAAGTTTAACCTCTTAAAGTTTGTAATGCAGAAAGGTCGTTACTTTTTAACGGCAGGTAGATCTGAGTATCGTCCGCATAAAAGTGGAAGGATACTCCATACTTTCTCCGAATCGAAGAGGGAGGAGAGCAATGGTGCCAGAGTAGAGCCCTGAGTAAGACTGCATTCAAGGGAAGCAGCAGAGGAGGTAAAATTGCCCATCCTGACGGAAATATATCTGCCAGATAAATAAGATTTAAACCAATTAAGAACTGAACCTTTTAACCCCACATAGGATTCTAATCTAGATAGGAGCAATATGTGATCGACAGTGTCGAAGGCTGCAGATAAGTCTAAGAGAACTAAAATCACAGAGTTACCTGCATCAGTAGCAACTAAAATGTCATTTTAAACTCTCAACAAAGCAGATTCAATGCTGTGAAAAGGTTTAAACCCTGACTTTAAGACTTATTTAAGATTTATTCATTATTTATTTCTTATTTAGTTCTTATTTAAGAATGATTGAAAATGGCAAAGGTAAGCACAAGGTCCAGAGTGTGGCCATGTATGTGAGTAGGAATTTTTATCCACTTTACCAAGTTAAAAGACTCGATGAGGGTTGAAAACTCCTTCGCTAATTAATTTGACAGGCAGCATACGTGAACATTAAAATCACCGACTAATAAAAAGCGATCAAAAATTGTAGTAATAACCCCCATCAATTCCGTAAATTGAAAAATAAATTCTTTAACAAGATGTGGAGGGCGTTAGATTACTGCTAACAGAACGGGGCCCGTCCACTCAAATCTAAGTAACTGAACTTCAAAGGTAGAAAAAGCTTTTACAGAAAGCATTTGACAGCGAGTAAGGAAAGACTGTTTTAAAATGTAACTAAGACACCCTCTCGACTGTTTAGAGTTAAAAAAAAAAACAAGCAGTCATTTGGGACCAGTTCTCTAAACCGCGATGGTGCGGTTGTCATGGCTACCACCACAGCCCTACTGTAGCGTGTGAATGGGTGTGTGTGATTGTGCCCTGCGATGGGGGTGCCCCTCCCCCCCACCCACCTTGTGCCCGAGTCACCTGGGATAGGCTCCCCGCAACCCTGAGTAGGATAAGCAGTACAATGGATGGATGGAAGGATGGAGTTTTGATTTCCATTCCCTGGACGGATGGAGTTTTGATTTGCAAATCAAATACTGATCAGTACATACTGTATCATGTAGCAGTAGGTACTGAATAGAATGCAGTATGTACTGTCATAGTATGCGATTTCGGATGCAGCCAAATGAATTCTTGCTGTAGTTCGGGAAATGATCAAGAAGTTTAATACCGCCACCTGCAGTACTGGAGCACTTGTACTCAACATCTAATACAAACCTGCAGAGAGTATGCAAGCTTTTAAGCTTGGGAAGGTGGTTTTCTTTGTGTAACCTTCACAGACATTAGGCTGAAGCCTTAAGCCTTAGGAGAGAGAGAGCAGGAGAGGGAGAGGAAAGTTATACAAAGAAACTCGTCAAAAAGAAAAGGCAAAGAAGAACAATATGTAGAAAAGAGATACAGAGTGAAAAATGGCATTGTGAAGAAAGAGATGGAAGGAGATGATAAGCGGCTGAAAGGCATCGGGTGAATAAAACGGAGAGATGGAAAGACAAAGCGCAGCGATAGAAAGGCTAAAACTAGAGCAGAGATTAGAGCAAAGGTTTTGCCTTACTAAAGGGATGCGAGATAAAGATAAATAGAGGGCAAGGCTGGATGAAAGAAAGGGTGTGTGTGACGGGTGTGTGTTAGTTCTGTGTGGGTATTAGAGAGAGAAATGGGCCAGTCTTTCCCTGCAAGGCACACCCTGTCATTCTGCCATTTGCAAAAGCATTATGGATGTTGAAGCATAGATAAGAGGGTTTGTTATAAACTGAGGAAACAATGTCAGGATTTAAGGAAAAGAAAATGAAAGGGATGGCAAACTGGCGAGTCAGCGTAGTATGCTTAATGATGTGCCTTTTAAGAACTCAGTGAGAAATGGAAATGCCGCCATTTCCGCTTCTGTTTATCCTTGTTCAGAGAGAATATGAATATGTATCATGTGATTATGAAGGCAAACATCAACGCACTGATGATCCACTTATTTCAGGATTGGCTGCGATGACACTGAACAGCACACACATTTACGTTTATTGAAATAAGAAGGCAGATCAGCGGATGAGTGCTTATATGGATAGCTGAATTAGGCTAATTAATCTCTATGATTCACAGCTATGTTTTAATGTGGCATTAAAATCTTTGTGCTAAGGACTTTGTGCCTAAGAACAAAATACTACCCAAAAGCTAAGATGATAAAGAGATATAATTTTTTTTTTGGCAGGTATGAATAATGCTCTTGTTGACCAACTCTAACATCTTTATTATTTATTATAGATTTTCTGGTAAATTAGTTCATCTCTGAGAAACCAGCTGGATTTGTCCCTTTAAAAAAACTTGCTGATTGCTATTTATTACTATTTATATGATTACGGGCTATTACAACATAGCATAACAAGACACATCTCCTTAAATTTCATATGTATGAAGAGTTTCTTTCTAAAACACAGTAAATGGCAAATAAAAGATTAGGTGAAGTACACAAGGTTTCTAAGGAAAAGGTACGTTTCTGACATCAGCTGTGAAACCAGTGGTTAGTCAAAATGGTGGATGATAGCCGGCAAAAAATGGCAATAAATGATTGTTAAATTAGGCCCATATCATAGTTAATATCATATACTTTATGTTTATTGAAGCATGTGTAAAGATATACAGTATCTATGCAAATATATTGCTAACACATTTTTACAATATTGTGTATAAAGCACAATATTGGGGAGGATTGGATGCATGGTGGCGTCCAGGGTGTCCCCCCCCCAAGTCCCCTGGGATAGGCTCCTCATGACCCTTAAGCAGAAGGGTTAAGCAGAAGGTTGGATAGATAAAACGCAATATAATATCCATCAGAAACAACAGAATTCCATGAAAGACATATCTGGTTATATATATATATATATATATATATATATATATATATATATATATATACACACACACACACACATTTTCCCATAAAAATAAATACTGAATAGTAATAGTTAGAATTTGAAATCACTTACTAAATAAAATGAAAAAAAGAAAACATTACTGCATTAGTAGGCTATACAGTAGTCAACAATATCAGTACTGTTATAATACCAATAGCTTTCTGAGTAAAGTAAATTACAAATATTTGAATTTGCCTCACAGCTCCAGGATTCTGGGTTCCTGAGTCTGTGTGGAGTTTCACGTGTTCTTCCTGTGTTTGTCTGGGTTCCCTGAAGGGTCTCTGTTTTCCTTCCACCTCCCGTGGATGCCGATTGGCTGACTACGGTCCAGAGAGAATTCTCCAAGCTTGTGCCCAGGGTTACCAGGATTGGCTCTGGATCCACAGTGACCCTGATCAGGATGAAGTGATTACTGAAGATGAATGAATGAATGATGAATGAATGTCTATAACTGGTTCATGCTATGTATTTTTTGTACTTTATTTTTTCATGCCTTACATTCAAGACCACTCTCAAACGAAAAAGCAAAATAGTCTAAAGACCCAGTACCACTCTAGTATGTATTCATAGCACCTGTAAATGTTTTACATTTAAGGTTGAAATATTTTCTATGCTTACAAAGTAGCATGCTAACTAGACTAAGCTAGATAAAGCTAACATGATGTAATTATGCTGGGATATATTGGACATATAGATAACACATTTTGGAAAGAAATTCATATTTTACCTTTTAAACCAACAAGTTTGCTTGTAATGCGCCAAGAATGTGTACGTATGTGTGGTGACGTATAAGTATTTCATTACATCGATAAAAACATAGTTCTATTGTTTGTGTGAAATGCATTTTGGAAACATACTCTTGATGTAGCTTGCGTCAATATTAATCTTCCAAGCATTTTATTTTACACAGTATTTGTAATGCCTCTAGAGTGACACTTCCTGTTCAGTGCATTGCTTTATGAGCTAAAGCTTTTGTTACAGTTGAACTTAATCCCTTTGTCAGGCCTGAAAAATGTCTGAAAAATGAAAATATGTAGTTAAAACACTGAAAGACTAGATAGGCCACTGCTCCTATGGGCTACTAGTGCTCACATTGATCATTAGTTGGCAAAGTAGACAGCTGGGTAAGTAACTGTCTGGCTGACAGTTTTTGTCGAGCGTCTTTTTGTCATACCACAAGAATGAAGAATTTCTCCTTTCCAGTTGCGAGACATAATGATGGGCATAACATTAATGACATCTCTGTTTGCATCGTGAGTTGGAAAAGTATGAAGAAGGAACTTATCTGTACACTCGGACCTGTTTAACCCTGTGGAATGATGTCATGCTTTGTCAACAGCTATTACGGCTATCATCCACCATTTTGACTAACCACTGGTTTCACAGCTGATGTCAGAAACTTACCTTTTCCTTAGAAACTTTGTGTACTTCACCTAACTTTTACATCTACAATAGACAGATAGCTAGATGTATAGATAGCTGAACAGATGGATGGATGGATGGATTTAAATAACCTTAATACCAAATCATTCAATATAAAAAAACCCCACAATATCGCTGTCTTTATTGTTGTAGTTCCATTTGACTATTTTCTTGTAGCTTGTAATCCAGTAATGAACCTATTTTGCTAAAATTTTTTTTGCTCAAATTAATGATTTCTTGGGTAATTAGCCATGTAATTAGCATGATAACGTCGCTAATTATTGTGAAATAAATGAGCTACACACTTGCTATACCTCGCATATTGAACCGAAAACATTGTAGCTTTTGTTTTTATTTTTTCAATCACTGTCATTTGAATAAAGCTAATTTCTGCCAGCAGTGATATCTATGGGCATTTTAGTGTTATGCAGTCTCCAAGCTTGAACGTAGCGGTCCATCCATAAATCATTCTATAACATAGTGTATAGTACTATGCTGTATAGCTTACGTAAGACTTCTACTAGACAGCTCGCTGCTTGAGTGCTGGTACCAAAGGCAAATAAAAACAGATTAACCTAGCACTTATCATTTTGCACACCTGAATGCACTACATTGATATGGAGTTCAGTCAATCCATGGTTCGGAAAGAATTCTTCTATGTAAATGAGCCCCTCCTCCAAACGAGCCCAGAATCGGACCTGGGTGTGGACTCAAGCGTCCAAGACAAGCATGAAAACATCCTTCACTTCATGCCTATAGTGAGCACTGTAGTGCTTTCTACATGTATTGGGGATCACTTCAACACTCTGCAGTCCATCTCATCATTGCCTCTCTCTTGCCTCATGGATTATTTGTTCTGCACTGACAAGGCTGGCTGCACACCCACTCCCACCGATTGCACATGCATTAAAGATGTTTTTTGCATAATGTCTTTTAAAACAGTGGAGTGGTAAGAAAGAGATTGAGGTGATTGTGACATTTAACAGCCAGACATGGAGGAGTGGAGGTCGGAAGGGCTATGGCAGAGCTGATGTGTACAGGTGTTCTCATTATGCTTCATTGACATCTTTCTTTCATCCTCCCTCCCGCTCGTACACACACTCTTCTCACCTCCCCTCTCACCATTAATGCCTGTGATGACAAAATTTCCAAATGCCAACAAGTGTTCATTTATTCATTTGCGAGCTGGAATTAGTCACGCTGAATGTCTGAGTAAGCCAAAGAAGAGTGATGTGTGGCAGATTTATTGAATTTCTCCTCTTTGTCTCAGTCTCATTGTCTCAACATTTTATGGTTCTGTGGTTCTCTGCTTTCTACCTGTTCTCTGGAAGAATGAACCTCTCTGGATTAGACATGAGTGGTGGGTGACATAGCCAAAATTTTGTCATAATGAGAGCGTGTTATGTGATATGGAAATGCAGTGTTTGTAGTATGAAATGATTAATCTGCCAGGTTTTTCTACAAATTTCCAAGCCCGTTCGCAAACAAAAAAAGACTGATTAGGTGCAACAGAAAAGTGTTCGCCCTACCATCTGGAGATCACGAGTTCTAATCCTGATGATGCCATAGCCATCCGTGGCCGGGAGTCCAAGACAGCAAAATTGGCCATGCTCTCAGGAAGGGAGAGGTGGCATACTCTCTCTCCTAGCCAATCATGGGTGTCTGAGAGCTCATGCATGCGGAAGTGGGTGGATAGCGCTTTCCTCTGAGTGTGGTACGCCACCCCCTGATGTTGTATGAGCAGCAGTTTAAAAAAATGCAGTTGGCTGGCTACACATGCCTCGGAGGAAGCACATGACATACTTCGCCCTCCCTGGTTGGTAGCTGTAATATGATGGAGGAGAACTTCCTGATGGGTTTGAATTGGAATTGGACATGACAAAATGAGGGAGAAAATGGGTGGTGGGGGTGTGGGGGGTGCATAAAATCTCTAATATGTATTTGGAGTGGAATTGAGTTAACACTATATAAATATTATGTAATACTGTAATGATGTTAACTAATATTGATATTACTTAAAGTTATTATAATAACAATATAATAGTAATATTACATAATAGCATTCTACAAACATTAAGAAATAATGATGAATACATAAAGTGTCAAGTGAATGTATAAATGAGCCTTTAATCTCTCTCCTCGACTCACAAATCTTACTTCTTTTGTCAGTGGAGAAATATGAACATCATTGCTATTTTGCTGAATAATTTTTTTAAAAAGCTGGACCAATAGTTTGTTCATTTAGACAGCTAATGTTAAGGCTTTCCCTAACTCTCTTGACTAACTATGCTAGCTAGTCAATTGCGATATTTCAGCCGATATTATCCAACAATTGGGATGCACAAATACAATTGAGATGCTCCTGCTGTCAGATAACTCAGGAAGAAAGAGACAGATGCAAGTGCAGAATAAATTTGAATAAAAATAAAACAAATAACATAAACAGTAGACATACCAGAAACGTAAGCTATGAATACAAGGCATATAGAAGAGAACGAAACTAGAGCAAAGAGAGACAAAAGCAAGACCATGTGAGAGGTGCAAACAACGGAGCTTAAATACTAGTGCTGATTAACCAAAAGATGTGAAACAGGTGCAAGGTTTCATGTGATGTGCTTCCATGGTGCGCAATGGTTGCTGGGATATGTACTCAAGTCCCGGCTACATGACACATGCATATTGAGAAACGCAAACTTTGTTATAACTTAAAGCCACCAAACAAGCCACTTTTTTTTTTATTTCATAACCTCTGGCAGTGAAAGTGCTACAGCTAAGAAAATCCTCACCTAGTGCGCTGTGCACTGTGGACTGTAGAGAAACCTGCAGACATCTATCAACAGACATCTAATCCCATAAGTGTAGTTTACTTTCATTTCCCCGAAAAAGCAGGGTTGCTCTTAGCTCTTTGCAGCCTTGCTGCGAGACAAAACAACAAAAAAAATCTCACCTCACCGTCAGAATTTAACAGTCAGCCGAAGGCTCAGTCTCTCTATTATTCCCATTGAAGCTTTATGAAACTAAGCTGTTCTCTCACCCCATATGTCCTCCGCACTGCCACGACTGTTTTTACAGTATATCATAATCTTTAAGATTGTATCTGAGAGTGGGGGGGCACGGTGGAGAGGGCAATCATCCCAGAGGCAATGTGGGAAATTAAGTCAGGCGCATGTGAGCGAGGTTTTCAGCGGCATTGATGCGTGAAGTGGAAAGCAGGGTCTGTTTTCCTGCATGTCATGGTTTTCACAGAATAAGGGAGCTGCTCGGCTCTCGCTTATCTTCTTCACATTTACCACACTATCAAGCCCAGTGACCACAGAAAGGAATTAGTGGGCATTGACGGGAAACCAATAGCAAGAAACTCTGTCATTTATAATCTTTTTGCCCCCAATATATTACAGATCAGGGAAAAGTGAATTGAGAGTATATAAAAAGGGTTGAACGCAGAAAAAAAAAAAAATCTTAATGCCGTCCTCTTTCCTACTAAGAGAAGTGTTAATTATAGAGGTTTTAACGATTCCTTGTGCTTATGGAGGTTGGCAATTTCGCGCATGAACTACTAAGAGACTGCATACAAATGAACACAAGCACAACTTACCTTATTAACATTTGGCTGATGAAATATAAACCCCTTTTTGGTACCTGTCTTTCTGTCAGCAAATGGGCAAACGTACATGCTTACAGTGCATGTTCAAAACATTCTGTTCTTTTTGTTGGCTTTGACGTTTTAGCTTTGTTCATCATGCTTCATACAGCAGCTTTTCCTGGATGTCAAATAGCGCATGTCACAAAAAATAGAACAGGACAATTGGTTCAGGACAGGACAATTTTTTTTTTGTATTGTAATAAGAAACCTTTTCCTAAATGCATATTCAGTAAAGCAAATTTGTAAAACAGCTATGCAAGACCCTTGAGTAAATCATGGCAGCTAGTTTTTCAGCACCAAAAATTTGTGATGATGCAAAATGATAGTAGAAATCAGAATCCATAATGTACAACTTTTGTTGAATCCATAATGTACAACACCGTTTCCCCCCCATTTTCTCTCATTTTGGTCACTTACCAAATCCCAACACATTAGCTAGTTCTTCCCTATCACTTGACAACTACCAATCGGGGAGGATGAAGGCTAGCATATGCTTCCTCTGAGACACCTGAATCCAGCCTGTCCACACGTCAGCTGAACACACAGAAGTACAAACTGCCTCTTTCTACTTACATGAGCTCACAGACACCCATGATTGGTTAATGTTGACCTGAATGACAGCATGGCCAGTTACGCTCTATTGGGACTCCCGGCTACCACATGTTGGTGACATGCCAGTCCCTAGATTATGTCAACTTGAAAAGTGGCTAGGATCTCAGAAGAGGACCGGGAGAGGGCTTGTTGAACAGACCCAAGGTCAAACATGTTAGCTGTACCAGGACAGACATGTACAAAGGGAACAGCATTGATCGTGTGAAGCGCAGGATAACCTCAGTGACCTGCTAGATCATTTGACTGGAATGATCATGAGTACTGTTTGGGAATCATCACCAATCAGAGCCAAGGCTAAATGGACCATTGTGCTGGATAACTGTCAGTCATACAGATGCGTAGTAGCAACCATTGACTCGATCAGTGTCATGACATGTGATCAATGAATAATCCTAATCGCAATCTCCAGAGCATGCACAACAAGCCACGTTGATTACTTTGTTATTATGTATCAATATGAAAACCAAGCAGGAAATGCGGGGATTTTTTGATAATGTCAGATGGAAGCTTTCCTTGGGCTGTGTTCCATTCTGAAGCTTAGCCTCTTTAAAAAGGTCAAGCTAACCTGGAGCATAGCTGAGCTGACGTTTGGGAGAAGGTGGCTGGCGAGAGTGCTGTTAAGGTGACTGCTACTTTGATTGCTACAAGCAGCCAGCATGTTCCCTTTAGCACTTTCTTTCTTTCGAACTCTTTCCCTTTCCTGGGATTGGGCTCACGGTTGTGATTTCAGCATACACCCCCCTCCCGGCAGATAAAAGAAGATGGATGTGTCTGAAAAACTGTAACGAGATGGAAGCAGCTAGGGAATTGCATGGACATGACCACGGATGCCTGGGTCTCGAAACTCAGTGTCGCCATTACAAAGGGCTCTAGAGATCTCCACTGTAGCGTAATTGCTCTCACAGATGATATGGGATCTTTGGGCTGGATATTCCAGTTAACGTTATGTCCTTTGCATAAATGTACCGATGCAAATTGAAATAAGCAAATGAAAGCACTTGGACATTTAATAGAGAAAAGGTGCATGGGGGATGGTGGGCAAGACGACAATTCTTTTAGTAATTGTTTTATGTCGGGTAATCGTATAAAGGCTCTGGAATGACAGGCAGAGTAAAGAGAACCAATTCAGCATCACATGAAAGCGCGTCGACTGTGGAAATCGGGTGAAATTGAATGACTGCAGCGTGAAAAGGCGGCTTGAGAGCTGCAGCACTCACACACTCCACTAGACTGGATAAGAACCTCTAGTGTGACAGTTCTGTCCTACTTGAGCAGGATGAGAATGTCTATGGTTGGTTGTGTTGGTGGAAAATGTCCATGCAGGTGTCTCAAACGCTGCCTGTCTTGCCTTGACGTGCGTACGTGTTTTCTTTGCCATCCCCTCATCCTTCCGCGTCTATCCAGATGTGAGCGCTGCAGTCATTAAGATAACGGTCACGGCACATGCATTATCAGTGAGCCTGTATTTAAAGCACAATAAGATGCGGATAATAATCTACAATTATCCTCGGATGCACGTGAGCGGCAATCAGTGTCGTTTGGAGAATTACCGAGACAAAAGACACTTCAGCTGGTTCTATATTCAGCAAAGTATAATCGTGACAGAGACTGTCAAGCGTAGCGGGAGCGCCGAGGTACCTGGCGTTCGTCTGTACTGTATAGTGTTGATGAAATGGAGAACAGAACAAGGCGTTGTTTTGTTTATAGTTTTTTGAGATCTGGGGTCGTCTTGTGGTGTTAGTTTGAAGGAGGAAAGAAAAAACATCAAAGTTAGGATGCTTTCTATCAGCATAGTTATTGTCAGATGCAAGAACACTATGCATTTCAGTGAAACCCTCGCTTATTTGCAAGCAGTTAAAGACATTCTATTTTTTTTTTTTTTTTTGGCATTCAGTTAAAAAAAGACTGACTTTCCCAAGGCATACATTCAAAACCCAAGTCTGTGGAGAACAAGCAATGCTTTGATATCCAAAGGCATAATTCACAGAGGGGTGATGATGAGAAGTGATGATGAAATTCATACACTTGTTCATGCAAGTTACCCATTGGGGTAAACGACTCTCTCAGGCCCTGTTATGAATATTTGAAGAGTCTCTAAATGAATTCTACAAGCAAATGCTACACTAATCTACTTTGTCTGTAAATGCTTTGGAGTGACAAAATGAATGCATTTTCTCCCTTGAGGTGTGTTGTTTTAATTAAACTTTTAGGTACCTAACTTTCTCGTTCTCTCTGTTGTTTTCTTTTTCCAGTCTGCTCGCAGTACTCGAGGGGCGTATTTGCCATTTTCGGCCTGTACGACAAGCGCTCCGTACACACACTGACGTCCTTCTGCGGAGCGCTACACATCTCCCTCATCACGCCCAGTTTCCCCATCGAGGGCGATAGTCAGTTTGTTCTGCAGTTGAGGCCATCTATACGAGGAGCTCTGCTCAGCATCCTCGACCACTACGACTGGAACCGCTTTGTCTTCCTATATGACACTGATCGGGGTGAGGCTCACACACATTAGCACATGCACACACACACACACACACACACACGTATGTTCCAGAGATGAGGTGATATGTAGTATATTTAAAATGATCAACAATAGGTTTGTAGCATTTAGTCAGTCATAGTGATCAGATGCAGTATAAAGACAATATACAGTGCTGCTTGAAAGTTTGTGAACCCTTTAGAATTTTCTATATGTCTGCATAAATATGACTTAAAACATCTTCAGATTTTCACACAAGTCCTAATAGTAGACAAAGAGAACCCGATACTCAGTCAGTTTATTTATGAAAATGATCTAAAATTACATATATTTATTGTTCTTTAGAACTGATGCTGTTTTAGGTCACATTTATGTACATTTAATAAATCACTGAAGGAGGTTCAGAGCTTAATGGTATTTAATATTGTTGTTTTCAGTAGTAGCTGTCTGAAGCGATGGACTCCTCTGTTTGTAAAGGTTTTTTTCCCCCCATCCCTCTAGTGTTCTCCTAAAAGAAATTGATGCTGTGATTTTGTTTCTTGTGGAACATACGCCAGGCCCAGCTCCCAAATCCCAACGAACACTTCCGCAGCGAAGAATCAGAGCCTTGTCTCCCCCCCCCTCCCCCCTCCCTTGCCTTTTCTCTTTCCTCTCCATCAGTGTCTTTTCTTCTCTCTTCCTCTTCCCCCAGTGTGTTAGACTGCTACACTGGCAGGAGTCCCGGAGGAGAGCCTGGCAGATGAGCTACTGATACATCTGACTTTATCCTCATCTGTCATCATAGAATGTGTGTTTTGAGTAGGCCTAAATTGGATAAACAACTCAGTTACCCACAGGATCAAATCCAGAAAAAAGGGGGACAGCTCCAAGTAACAAAGTGCTTACTAGTGCAGTTGACAGTCTGTTAACAGTAACATTACAGGGTTTGTAGTTATAGGAAAATAATCAGCGACAGGGTGGTGTGATGCAGCCCGATATGAAGCGGAGTTCCTCTTACCACCCCAGGGTTGGTTATTTTCCAATAACAGCACGTCATGAAGTATTTTATTCCTCGTATACTGTGGCGAATTGCCAATAAACCGATTTTTTTATTTATTAAAGATCATTGCGTCATGCATTTCATCTGTTTCTAGTCACATTTAATGTTGGCAGAAACAAGTTAGTTCCTGTTATCACTTTTTATCACTATGTACCAGCTGTAAGCCTTGAGGAACCTGACTCAAAAAGCACTCGATGCACTTTTCTGGGTGACACCCCATAGTTATTAGACTGTTATTGTATACAGTCATATAGACTGTTTTGCATCTGGTGCGAAGTTACAGTAATGTTATCAGATGCTTAAATAATAATGTAGAATCAGGCTGCTTTCCTACTAGCGCAGGTTTTGTGTGTTTCAAAGCACTTTTTCATTACAGCAGAGCACATTTTTTCCCCAGAAAAGCACCAAGTAACATCATGAGCTTAACTTAAGGATGAATTGATTATATATTAAAGTTAATAAAGATAACACATTAGTTAGTTTTGCGACATCCACTTTATCCATACAATATCCTGAAAATGGCAAGTGTGAAAGCAGCCTAATGATGTGTATTAGGGGAATGTATAGGATATGCAGGGGTAGCATCTAATTATTTGACGTGCTTTGAATATCTAATATATAAACTGCTGCAAAAAAAAAAAAAAAAAAAAAAAAAAACAGACAAATAAATAAAAGCTTCACATGGTTGATTTGCCCTGCTGGGCTAGCTGGCAAATACACACACACACACACACACACACACACACACACGCATGCACGCACGCACACACACACACACCCTCAGGCTACAGATTTATCAGATATTAATCAGCGCTCTGTTCTGTGTTGGTTATTTGAAATAAAGGCCATGGCTGTAAATTGAAAGTGAAGGCGTTTTATAAAACTATCTGGTGCAGAAAGCTGCAGCTATGCTGGAGTTCTGTCGGTGTGATGATGCATCAGATATCAGAGATGACTGACAAGTAACCAATGCTGATCAACAATGGGAAACCCACTGCTCATATGTGAATAAAAAAAAAAATAGCATAAAACTAAACAAGCCAAATTTCAAATATCAAACGGCTTATTTACTTTATTAATACATACAGTAGCTCATTTGTTCTGGACTACAGGAAAACCCTGAGATGAAAATGACTTAATGCTTGTATCATTATCATTATATGTACATATTCATATATATATATATATATATATATATATATATATATATATACGCTTAGATCCAGTAACGTTCAAGATAAATATTTGTGATACATTTTTTGGTGCATACCATGTATTTACATTCAAATGTCAGTAGACAGCTTATTCATTAAGGACCAGTGCAATATGGCCACCATATTGATTTATATCACTCTGAATAGAATGATCTATGAGTCCAACCAACAACAGCAAAAACATGAAACAAGACAATTGGAAGGCAACCCATCATTCTGCTTGTTGGTTAAAAAAAAAACAATATTATTGATTGCCAGTGCTGGCTCCAGTGTCTCGCCATGTGGAAATTTCAGCTATGGATGATAGAACATGCTAGCAGTAGGCTAGCAATCATGAACAGACATGATTCCCGAATTGTGAACTGCAGGCTTGCCAGATTAGGCATAGGTTAATCCATTAATTATCGAAGCGAAAGGGAGGTGGTGCCAGTTTCTGATTGTGACCATAAGGATCCGTTTTACATGGACATCTGCTCATCCCGGAGTCAAGTGGCCCTAGGAGGCTGTGGGTATCTCTGTCCAGCAGCCACATTAACATATCTAACACACAGCAATGTGGCAAGCTGAAATGAAAACTCTACTCATCAGTGCATTAAGGCCCTCAAAAACATCTCAAAGCTGTGAGAACATGCAGCTCTTTGTGCCTGCTAGTGTGACTTAATGAGCTCGGTATCACAGTTTGGTGTGTTATTTCAGGAGCCTGAGACAACCAGGCAAGCACTGATCTGTGTTATGGAGGTGAGAAGAAGCTGCTGTGAAAAGAGAATCTTCAAACTACTATTCAGATATCACATGCTATAGGGCTGTTTTTATAACTCGCACCTTAAAATGGTTATAAAATGACAAATTTGTGTGGTTTGGCATCCTGGATATACATCCTGGTTTTGCCAAGTAACTCTGGATCAAGTTAAATCTGATTTGCCAAATTAATTTGGCTAATATGAAAACATCACTAAGCTTGACATACCGCTTAGCATCAAATACTGGTTTCAACATGATTTTATAGTTAGCCTAATGTTAGCTTTCTTGATAGTGAACAAATATTTTTAAGTTATACAATATGAGTTAACCTTATATATGCTAGTTTGCTAGTGGACCTGACTAAAGTACACAATAAAAATAAAGAAATACTTGCACTGCCTCAGAATAGTGAACTTGACTTGAGTTGACTAGTTTTGAAACAAAATGTAACTACTGCTAGAGACATAATGTTAGTTAATATTAACTAAGCTGAAATGGTAGTTGGCACATCAGATTAAATAAACAGTGTAGCTATAATCTAAGCTAACATCGGTAGAGAAAATGTGTTGAGGCGATTAGCATGCTAATTTAGCAAGCACACTATCCTTCCAGTAAATACAGTACATGCGCAGCAGCCATTTTTATATCTTTAAAAGCAATGAAATAATTTTCTTTACACAGATACATAACACATGAAATACATGTATGTTACCACAGCACTTAGATTCACTGATGTTAGAAGAAATCTGTTAGAAGTTTTTTAGGAACAGTTTGCTGGGGCTTTCTTTCCAGGGCTGTCGAGCTGCTCAGCACATTACAGCATTAAAAAACATCGCAATCCTCACTCAAATTTATGACAGCCTCCTCTTCTCTTTTACAGGATACTCTATCCTGCAGGCCATCATGGAGAAAGCGGGTCAGAATGGCTGGCAGGTCAGTGCAATCTGCGTGGAGAACTTCAACGACGCAAACTACCGGCAGCTCCTGGAGGACCTGGACCGCAGGCAGGAGAAAACCTTTGTTATAGACCTGGAGCCAGAGCGACTCACCAACATGCTGGAGCAGGTACACCTCAGAGAAATACAGAGAAGTACAACTCATGAGAAATACATGACCCTATTTACATGCAACCAAGTCACATTTATAACAGATCTAAACCTGATTGCTCAAGCCACATCACAAGATCAGAGATAATGTACAAGGGTAAATACATTTCTCTCTCAAAATCACTTTAATATATTTCAACTTTAGTATATTACCGTTTTATGTGAACGTTTTAACAGAAATAAAATAATATTAGTGCGGTCAAGTCAGACAGATCATATTTACGGGTCGAACGCACATGAATGCCACCAAAAAGTCGTAATTACGAGTGGGAAACTCAGGATTTTCTTTGAGCGCAGAGTTTCCGAGTTGGGGGCGTGTCAGTAAGAAAACATGGTGGAATTGTCAGTAGCTGACGGCAAATTAGTTGAAATTGTTTGCTCATCTCCAAAGGTGATTTCTTAGGAACATGATGGAGGAAAAAGAAGAGAGAAGGTGATGTTACACAGCGGTCCCAACTTTTTTGGAGTGTCTTGCAGTCATCAGACTTGAAATGAGTGTATATTTTCAAAAACAAATTAAATTCACAAAGTAAAACAACAAATAATGTGTTAATAATGTGTTTTCAATATAGTACAGGGTGAGTTGAATTTTCAGATGACTCTTTTTGTTCGTTTTTGGTTTTCACACCATTCTGTGTAAACTGTATAGACTGAAAATCATGAAAATCCCAGGAGATCAGAAGTTTCTGAAATACTCAAACCATCCTCTCTGGCACCGACAACCATGCCACAATTCTCCCCATTCTGATGTATCATGTGAACATTAACTGAAGCTCTTCACCTGTATCTGCAAGATTTTATACATTGTGTTGTTGCCAAATGATAGACTGATTAGATAACTGCATAAATGAGCAGGTGTCCAGGTGTTCCTAATGAGTATATAAGTATAAGTGAGTGTATATATACATATACACTATATGGCCAATAGTTTGTGGACACCTGACTATCATACCAATATGTGCTTTTTGAACAGCATATTATAGTCCTTCTTTGCAGTTATAATAACCTCCATTCTTCTGGGACAGCTTTAGACTCGATTTTAGAGTGTAGCTTTGGGGATTTGCTCATTCAGTCACAAGAGCATTAGTGTGGTCAGGGACTGATGTTGGGTGAGGAGGTCTGTGGAGCAGTGCATTTCAGTTCATCCCAAAGGTGTTCAATAGGGGTTGAGGTCAGGGCTCTGTGCAAGACACTTGAGTTCTTCTACTTCACCCTTGGCAAACCATGTCTTCATGGACCTCACTTTGTGCACAGAGGACTTGTCATGCTGCAACAGGGTTGGGCTCTTTAGTTTCAGTAAAGGGGAATTATAATACTACAGCATACAAAGACATTCTATTCAATTGTGTCTTCCAGCTTTGTGGCAGCGGTTTGTTGAAGATCCACATAATTGTGTGATGACCATGTAGTGTGTGTGTGTGTGTGTGTGTGTGTATATATATATATATATATACATACACACACACACACACACATATATTTCTCCTTCCTTTAACCCTAACCTCACCATCATTCTGGTTCATCTTCCGAGGACCATGAAGTCTTTGGAGGGGAGGATTTACACAATTATTCAATATTTGTATAGCTTACATCTTTCTGAGTTCCTTCTCAAATGCATGTTCAGAAGGAAAAAATAAAGAACTTTGTTAACCGCAGTTTTTCCTACAACGATCAGCACTGTATCAAAGAAGCGCTTCGTCATTTTAGAGCCTGTTGCCTACATGGTTTGCAATTTCAACAAAATATTGACAACCCCTCGTCCCTCCTGCCCACTGACACCACCCATCCATTTAAACTATGTATGGGGGTTTTTTTCTAGGCCAGAAAAATTGTTAATATTAGCTTGAAATGAAGTACCAGGCAAGATCTGGTGGCTGTTTTATATGATTACGATTATACATGATACATGATATATGATATGTGGGCAGTGGTAGCTCAGTTGTTAAGCTCAGTTGTGAAGACAGTGGACTCCTGTTGGTAGTTCTAATCCCAGTACTACCAACCTGCCACTGCTGGGCCCTTGAGCAAGGCCCTTAACCCTCAACTACTCAGTTGTATAAAATGTGATCAAATGTAAGACGCTCTGATAAGGTCATCTGCCAAATGCCATAAATGTAATGTAAATGTAATGATTATTATAGGTCTAGAAATACTGTTCCATATTACAGATCAAACAATCTAACTGTCCACCTTCTGTACTGGAAAATGCCAGTGTACTCTGAGGTTGTATGAATTAAAAACAGCATGCAAATTCTCTATTTTTGACATGGCAACCATGTTTTTTGTAGAACATCTGGAAATGAGGTCAACGCAAAGTTGGCGGTCTAGAATTAAGAGCTGATTAGCATATTACATGCATATAGAAATAAGACTTCAGTCCCGCTAAGTGCAGTCTGCAAACATTTAGCTACAAATTAGTGTATGTGCTTAAAATCCTACAACCCAGATACACGATCTATGAACAACCAAATGTAAGCTGTGTGTATTGTTAAAAAAAAAATACAACTGAACAAACAAGTAGTTTAAAACTGCTTAGTATGCACGAGCTTTTTTTCTATATGCTGTGACAGATTTTCACATGATTGCCTTTCAGAATAATTTCCCTCACTGTCACACGTCTTTGAGATATGAGAGGCCGTATTTACTTAATATCTCTGCACTGACAGAACATTATAAGCCAAGGCAGTCTCTATTATTACTGTTAATTAAAAACAAGTCTGATTTCCCCCTCGGCTGGTGGCACAGCCGGTTCGTTCAGGTGTCGAGTGAACGGTGACTACTGTGTGTGTTGTGTTTGCAGATTGTGAGCGTTGGCAAGCATGTCAAAGGCTACCATTACATCATGGCAAATTTGGTGAGTGAAAATGTTTTCCCTTTTCGTCCTCCTTCTCCTTCCTTCCTGCATAACTCCTCAACTCACATCCTCCTACTTTTCCTTCCTCCCTCTGTGGCTTTCTTAATCTTTTTCCTTTTCACGATGTTGAATCTAATTCATATTCCGGGCTGCGACGCCGGTGACAAAACAGAACAGGCTTGGGATTGGCTCACGAGGGCAAGCAGGGGGACGAGTGTTTACAGAATCAGTCTTATCACAGTCCAGCTTGAATATTGCTCGTCCTCTCTTCCTCTTTCTTTTGTCAACTGCAACAGGGTTTTAAGGACATCAATCTGGAGCGTTTCATGCATGGCGGGGCAAACGTGACAGGCTTTCAGCTGGTGGACTTCAGCAATCCCATGGTGATTAAACTCCTGCAGCGCTGGAACAAGCTGGACCAGAGAGAGTACCCTGGCTCCGACATCCCTCCCAAGGTAAACTCACTCACACAATGATTCAAATGCACCAGTTCCTGCTAAAATATATTCCAACTACAATGTAAATTTCTCAGTTCTGAGCCTTAATCAATTTAATGATTAATGACAAACTAGAACTAGCTGTCATGGATTCTCTCTTCATGTATTGGTTCCCATGGCAACAAGCATCATGTGATTAAATCTTGGTTTTAGACATGCCCTGTCTTTTTTTTTTTTACTGACTGTGTTCACCTGTTCTATGTGTTGTTTCTTATGTCATCTGAGTGTCATTATTTGTTGCAGAGTATTATCAATAATATCACACCTTTTTTTTCTTTATGTCCTCGCCTTGTTGTCTAAATCAAAGAGTTTTCTAGTTCTCCGTTTCCATAGTTTTGACCCTAGTTCCTGTTCCTCGTTTCTAATTATGGATTGCCATAGCAACAGCACTGGGGTATAAATAAACGAAGCACTTTATTTGTTTTTACATAGAATATTTTAATGGTTTAAAATAACATATTCAGGTCTACCTTAATGCAGTACTGAAAACTGAAAACCATTTCTCACCAGGATTTGAACAGCGCCAAACTCGCTAATAATAACAAACTAAGCAGAATACTTTTTTTTTTGCTAGTGTTCTGTACACTTCATCACCCAAAGCCCCATATGCAACGTATTATTCTTTATATTATAGAGCCGCTGTATATGCAATGATTAAACTTCTTTCCGCCTCAGCAGTTTCCCATTAGCTATCGTGTGTGTAACATTGCCAGAGATGCTCAAGCCGCTGCTGCATTTCAGTCCTTTTCACCGTGATTGCGTATCCCCATGGGAGCTGATGAGGATGACAGTCTGTAGTGAATGCCATGAGATTGACGTGCTGAAGGAAATCCTCTTGCCATGGCCTTGAGTGATGCTGCATTAGGACGGCTTTTCCTAAGCACACACCGCTGGCGAGGGCTGGGACCTGTGTCCTCGAGAGGTTACAGACTTTAATGGTTCACAGAGGGACACTTGGCCAGCATTGTTTGTGTGTGTGTGTGTGCGTGTGTGTTTGACCACATATGGACATAGAAATCTGTGATTCATACACATTGTAAATGACTGCAGGTCTAACAGCATGGATCTGGCATTGCCTCCACTCTCTGTGTATTTGTTCAAAGCCGTGTTATTTGCATAGCCAAAGCCACACTCAGTGCTCGCCTAGCACTTAATTGAAGCTCTTTTGGTGCCACGGCTATTCTCGGAGTCCCTGAAGTCTGCACTATTCTCTTCATCATCTGAATCCTCAGCAGCTGCATTCGGCTCAGTCCTCTTGTTTAAGGGCTTAGATAAATTTGCGCCCTGCTCCCAACTACAGAGGTCCAGATGAAACGGAGGGCATTACTGCAGGATGAATGGGGCTGAACGCCTTCTCTTTAACCCCCCACCCTGGTGCTAACAGCAGGCTTTTTTTCTCCTCTGCATCACCCCAAAGCCTCTCTAGTGAATCTAAGAGAATGGTGTAACATCCGCCTCCTGGCCTGGGACGACATAATGAACTCCCGTCATCTTTGATAATTAAATCATGACTGCAGCGCTGTACACTAGTCTCTGTACACATCTCCTGCTTTCTTCATCCCTACCTTCTTCCTCTCTCACATGTTCTTCGGTCTTTCTCTCTCACCTCCTCTGAAATTCTGATGTTTTTTTGCCTTGAGGTCTCTCCACGGGTTTAGTGTTTTGGTTTGTAAAAAAAAAAAAAACCCGTGCGAGCAACCCCCTTTGCCTCTTACACCTTTTCCCAAAGCTTTGAACTGCCTTCAAACAGATAAGAGTGTCTCAAAAGTGAGGCAAGGAAAAGGAGGGGCAGAAAGAAAAGGTAGAAATGTTATTTGTTCGAGAAGAGCAGATTAAAAACACACACTAAAAGCACATTTTTTTATTCCAAAATGCCCCACTGGTTTCATTTTCAGCAGGGAATTATAATAATACACTGATTACCCCATTTCAATATTACGCAAAAGCCCAGCCTTAGCTCTAAGCTCTTACCAATCAGCACTCGAGGGGAAAGTTGCAGTTCTCTAACGTTGGTGTAAATAGTTTCATCCAGTTACAACAGTTGTTCCCTGTACTGTATGACTCCAAATTGCATGATTCTAACAATAAATATAGCTATAAGAAGAGATCTACGGGGTCCAAGCACCCTTGCATATAATTCCCACATTACCCACATGTCACGTATCGAGGTTGAGCCAGAAGCAAGTGCAGATAATGACATTTATTTAAACAAACGTACTATGAGACAAAGACACTAAGACAACTTGGTATAACACTGTGGCATGAAACAAAACACCGAGACATAAACAACAAGCGTCTAGGACAACGAAAGACAAGCAAACAGTGCAGACAAGGACTATATATACACACGAGTGCTCATTAACAAAACTTGAGTCAGGTGCAGGTGGTCATGTGACAGCTAGTGCAGTGCAGTGGCTGATGGGAAGTGGAGTCCAGAGTTTCTTGATACATGACACCATGAATGACCATGCACCAACCTTTGCACACATTCTTGAACATTATTTTAAAGTTTCCAAACTGCAGGATTGTTTTCTTTTTTTAAAAAAGTAAAATGACTAAATAAATGTCACCTTACAGAAGGTCATTGAAAGGTCATCGTTTAAAGCAAGTTCCTTAAATTAGTTGTTTAGTGTCATTTAGTTTTTAGATCATTTTTAATTCATTCATCTTCAGTAACTCCTTTATCCTGGTCAGGGTCGCACTGGACCCAGAACCTATCCCATGAACACTGGGTGTGAGGTGGGAATACTCCTGGATGGATAGGGGGCACCATGTTCACCCACATCCACACATTCATTCACTCCTAGGAGCAGTTGATTATTTTTTTTTCTTGATGCTGAATAAACACTAATAGATTATTATTTGAGTTGTTTGGACTGCGTTTGTATTGGTATTTTTTTTATTTGGTCTTTAAAAGGCTTAAACATGTTTAACTTGTAGACAACCTGTAATATAACATATTTCTTTAAAATCCACTTTAAAGACTGACAGGTTCATGCTAATACCTTGTTATTAAGATCCATGCCCTGCAGGCTAGGGGCAGAAGAGCAGAGCTAAAATGGGAAATGGTAAATGGTCTGCACTTATATAGCACTTTTTTCCAAAAGCGCTTTACAATGTGTCTTATTCACCCACTCACACACTCACACACTCACACACCAATGGTAGCAGAGCTGCCATGCAAGGCGCTAACTTGCCATTGTGAGCAACTTGGGGTTCAGTGTCTTGCCCAAGGACACTTCGGTATGTTAAGTCATGTGGGCCAGGAATCAAACCGCCAACCCTACAATTAGTGGACAACCCGCTCAACCACCTGAACCATAGCCGCCCCCCAAGGCACCTCATGCAATGTCCGTGTTTTACATATAGTTAGATATATATATATATATATATATATATATATATATATATATATATATATATATATATATATATATATATATATATAAATGAGAGAGAGAGAGAGCAAAAAAAAGCATTGGGTGAGGTGAGTCATATCGTCATATAACACATCTCATACACACATTTCCTTGCATTTATGAACAGCAAAGACAGATGTGTGTGGCGTGTATGCACTGTATCCATGAAATGAGGTGTCCTTCTCTCCCCAAGCCCCTCCCCCAGAAACCAAACATGTCTGTAATTTAACATGCTCAAAAGAATGTCCGACGATGAGCTCGTATGAGTCTCGCTCAATGTGCAACTGCTCTCTTCTCCCCTCTCTATTCCCCATTTGCTTGTTCTCTCTTGTTCATGCTGACACACTCGCTGAACCCTTTTTTGTGCTACAGGAGCATGACGTTATTTCTGTAATGCAGCTGTTCTTTATCTGAACCAGCAAATGCACTGAATTGTCCTGCTCAGTACTTTGTATTTTGAAATGTTTTGAACAAACAGATTTCGCTCATTTGTCTCCTTATTTAAGACGTGTTGTTGTAGTTCAACTCTGTATAAATTCCTGATCGTTTGCTACAGTGCTTATCTTACATAGCTTTATATGTCTGACTCACTTTTGCTACAATAATGCAAATTTCCCTTTAAAAAGGAGATGTTTTAAAAAAAGAAATGAAACTCATAATATTATCAAGTTTTTTTAATCATATGATCAAGTTTAATTTAAAATCCACTGAATTAGGGATTCCTGAAATTCTCACAAATCAGGAAAAGGCAAAAATATCATGTCCTATAGCCTGTACAATACAGTACTTACTGTGTTGATACATTCATATATTTAGTAATACAATATTTTTGTTTGTGCATGTTTATCCTTTCTGTAACTCTATCAAAATTACACTATCAGAGAATGAAGCACAAAGCCCAGAGCTTGAGGTGCTACACATTTGAACAAGGGCTGAACAGGATGCTTGGTATTTAGATGACCTTTATCTAACCTTCTCTCTATGCAGTACACCTCCGCTCTGACATACGACGGAGTGATGGTGATGGCAGAAGCTTTCAGGAACCTGCGCAGGCAGAAAGTGGACATTTCGCGCAGGGGTAATGCAGGAGACTGCTTGGCAAACCCAGCAGCTCCTTGGAACCAAGGCATCGACATGGAGCGCACACTAAAACAGGTATGCAGAGCCAGAAAGTGGAAGGAGTGGGGAAAAAAACGGATTACTGAGCATACGCAGTGCTAGTGGGGTAAAATACCCTGCTGTTACCCGTCGTACATGATTGTGTATATCAGAAGCTTGTGTTAGCCTTCATCCTCCTCAACTGGTAGCTGTTGTACAATAATGGAAAATCAGCTAGCTGTAGCTAAATTGTGAGGAAAAATAGGTTAAAAAAAATAAAAATTCAATGTAGGTAAGAATAACTGAGTCTAGGTTGTCCATATAGTGTATTGTTTAGTGTTACTTGTAATATGTTTAGCTAGGTTAACTAGTTAGATAAGTTGACACAACTGATAATTTGAGGAATTGCTAGTTGGCTTGCTAATGTAACAAGCTATGTTAACTTGTTGAGTTTGATGGGCACAGTGGCTTCGTGTTAGCTTGCATGGTCTCCCTCTACTTTGGGGGTTTCCTCCAGGGACTCTGGTCCCCCCCCCCCCAGTCCAAAGAAATTATTGGCATTTCCAAATGGTCGTTATTGTGTGTGAGTGTGTGTGTGATTGTGCTTTGCAATGGGTTGGCACCCCATCCAGGGTGTCCCCCACCATGTGCACCGAGTCCCCTAGGATAGGCTCAAGGCTCCACGTGGCCCAGCATAGGATAAGCGGTACAGAATATGTATGGATGGAATTAATGGGGTCCTTTACAAGATACGTTTGGACCCAGTTAGTAATAATATTAAGAAATATTTGGAAAAACTTCTTAGATGTTAGGCCACTATGAGCCACCAAGCCAGTCTCTGGAACGATACTAGAGGGATGAACACCATTCTTCTAAAAGCTACTCCCTTAGTTGGTGTTTTGATGATGGTGGTGGATAGCACCGTCCAAAATCTCCCAAAGGTGTTCAGTTGAGTTGAGAGCTGGTGAGTGTGGAGGCCATAGCATATGATTTACATCAATGCCATCCTCATCAAACCATTCAGTGAGCCCTCGTATCCTGTGGATGGAGGCAGAAGGGAGTAAAGTAGGCACAGAACATACCAGCAAACTTACCCCCCCTCCCCTGAGGACATAACATAGCCAGTTGTTTTTCATTTCATTTGTCACCCATTACAGATCTATGTAGTCTATAGATGGGGGACACTTCAAGGGAGTATGTACACTGGGATATGTTAGGCACTAATATGTATTTATGGTTTTACCCCACTGGAACTGATGTGAACTCTAGAAGGGCTATATATTTAAGAAAAAAGAGAGAGAGAGAGACACCTAAACCAATCTGTAAAGGTGAAAATAGAAGGTGATGAGTAAAGTGAAATTGTGTTAGATAAAGAGTTGAGGTGAGCGTGATAGTGAGAGTGCAATGCGAAGTGTTAAGCTTAGAGAGAAGAATAATTGAAGAGCAAGCAGAAGCGGCTGAGTAATGGGAGTGTGAGAGGCAGCAGCTGGATAAGCAGTAATTACATTGTTTATCGCCACAATCCAGGTCCGGCTCCAAGGATTAACAGGAAATGTCCAATTTGACCACTATGGGCGTCGAGTCAACTACACTATGGACGTGTTCGAGTTGAAAAGCAATGGCCCCAGAAGAGTAAGATCTGCAGCATGTCTCTGTGCCATCTGTATCATCACAGATTTGTCTTTCCATTTCCATTTTTAATGTATAACTCTGCATAGATACAGAAAGATTTATTTAGTTTTTACCACATTCAAGAAAATTTCACTATACCATATAAATACATATACATGTACATCTGGTGTGTTTACAGTTTGTCTTTGTAAGAAAATGTTCTCATGATTTGTCTTCTTGTCTGTCTACTTACATCTGTTCAGTGCTGTTGCAGTCTTATTCACGCTCTTTTTTCTATCTGTAATTTGCCATGATTTGTTTGATGCAGTTGTCTTAGCAAGAACAGTACAAGTTATTCGTTTTCATGCAGATTGTCCCCTTTGTATATCTCCGGCACTGCCTCATGGTTTCCTAGCATACTTGAAGATATGGATCTCTTTACACAGCAAAGCATTTTATAGTCACTTTAGCATTTAAGTGACTCATTAAAATGCTTTAAATAATGTATCATATAATTTATATAAATTAAATACTTAACTTTCTAGTTTAAATGGTGTGTGCTGCTCTCAATAAATCTGTCTTTGTGAAAAGCCAAGGCTGTAGAAGAAAAATTTGTAATAATTTGTAATCGCCTCAAGGATTACAAATTTACAGCTATAGTCTGCTATTATCATATTCATTTGGAGGATATTTTGTTAGAGTTAAGACATTTAAAATGTCTAAAGCCGAATTACTGTATTATGCAGTTTCCAAGCAGGCCTCAGTAGGTATGGTTTCTGTCATCTCTAACATCATTCCAGTTAAATCCCCATTTGCACCAACACCAGCCTTTTCACCAACACCACCCTGTTGCCATGTGCTACCATCTTTGTCACCACCTCATCCCCATATACCCCAACACATGACCATCCTATTCCCATATACCCCCACATATCACCACTCCATTCCCCTATACCGAGCTCATCACCACTCCATCCCCATATACCCCAACACATGACCATCCTATTCCCATATACCCCCACATATCACCACTCTGTTACCCTATACCCAGCTCATCACCACTCCATCCCCATATACCCCAACACATGACCATCCTATTCCCATATACCCCCACATATCACCACTCCATTCCCCTATACCGAGCTCATCACCACTCCATCCCCATATACCCCAACACATGACCATCCTATTCCCATATACCCCCACATATCACCACTCTGTTACCCTATACCCAGCTCATCACTACTCCATCCCCATATACCCCAACACTATTCCCATTCCCATGTGCCATACCCATATACCCCAACACTATTCCCATTCCCATGTGCCACAGCCACATCCCACCCTATTCTTATGTTCACAACCCCTTCCCCATGTGTCTTAACACCTTCCCAAACCATCTCCTATGCATGTTCATCACCCTATACACATGTGCCTCAACACCATCTTCATGTGCCTCAAACCCTTACCCATCCCATCCCCATTTGCCCCAATACCATTCCACCCCATCTACACATGTACCAAAACAATCTTCAGTCCATGCCCATGTGTCCCAACAATGATTCTCTATATGGGTGGATGTTGTAACAGGGGTAGAAAAATTGAAGCCAAAAACGTCTGTGAGGCTCTCTGGTGGCTGGCTGCAGTACAGTTTTAACCCCACCCATTCCCATGTATGTGAATGGAAAGTGACATGAACTTAGATTTTAGGTTACATCTCCACATTTTTAGGAATAGTGTTCTGTCAGTTCAGTGTAGTTGACCTTGACTCCGGCAACCTCCCCCAAAACTCGTCATTAAGATAAATACTTTTTATATAAGTTATTTTAGTTATTTTAATGCCAATGTCTGCTAGCTAGCAAATGGTAGCTCCGTTAGTCATGACTCAAAGCTCATGACTCAAAAAAATGTTTCTGACAAGGGTAAAATCAGTCACCACTTGCACAAATTATTAAGGTTGGTGTAAGGTTGGTCCTTTGGTGTGCATGCTTCTGGTATGAAGAATGATCAGTATGGGTGTGTGAGAGGTGAACCCACTGTTTGACCTGGCAGTGTCTATTAAACATGCTTTGGCTCCAATTTTTACCTACTGTGCATACTCAGTCCAGATAGTAGCTTTCTGTTTGACCCAATTTTGGCTTCAAAACCACACAATGATGCAATGATTTCCACCATATCCCCATGTGCACCAACATCATCCCCTTCCCATCACCAATGTTGGTAAATTATTCCTTTAGGTATTATTAAATGAACTGTCTCCCTTGTTTGATCAGTCTGAAATTTCTTTTAGGTTGGCCTCAATTGTTTTGATCTTTACCCATTTATATATATAAAAAAAAAATATTCCAATTAAGCTGTCAGTCAGACTATTAGAAGATTATTAGGCTGCATGTAAAGATAGCTACTTTCTCTTTTCCCTAATCAGTCCCTCCAGGATTTTTCCATTTTTGTGATCACAGAAATTAACGCAAGATCAAGCAAATGTCGCAATATTCTGAGGAGCTTGCAATTTAAAAAAAAAAAATTCCGCAGATTTTCTGCAGACACGACACATCATGTGACGTCATCACAACATGCATTCAGCTAAAGCCCTCTTCTATTCATCACTGCAAAAGACTGTGCAAAACAATTTCGTGCAGATGCAATTTTGCCAATTCAAGTACTTTTCCGCAAAAAAGCGCAAAAAAACTCATACATTTTGAAAAAAGTTGCAGCAAATTCAAGCATTTTTGGCCACAACAATCATAAAAGAAAATGCTGTGAAATCCTGTATGGACTGCCTAATAAATCAGTTTATGGATTCTCATGTATAAAGAAATTTGTTTCATAACTCACATAGTGTATTATTGTATAAGCAATGACAAATATGACAAGTGATTTCCTCACCTTTACTTCACTGTTGATGCACATTTTTTACCACTCCTGCCTATGGGAATAGCATAAAGCCTCTCCTCATGCCAATGAACCATGACCAATGGAAATATTTTTCATCTTGCCCTCATTCCAGCAGATAACAGTGGAACACTGTGGAATTCCAGCAGTCCCCATTTCCATGCAGCTCTTTAGTAGGTACTATAAAGCTTCCTGTCATGCACCTGTTCTGTGTCCTGTGGAGGCTCAGCGTTTGCACCATGTTTTATGGTGTGTGGTGGCTCCTGGCTGCACCGTGCCTGGGGAAGAGTGATGGAGAGTGATAGAGGGAGGCAGGGCAGGGAGGGGAAGAGTGCATTGAGAGCCTTTCAGGAACATCAATCAGCCAGTTGAGAGGATGCTGCAGGCTCCTCTCACTCCTCTGGCTCCTGTATGGACATGGGAGGCACAGCGCTTAAGCCTGCCCCCACCCCGCATTCATCCATCATCATTCGGCATGATATAATACAAGGCGACGTTGTTTCCAAGTTCACCCAGACCTGCATCCTCTGTAGCGTCCTTTGGAGAGGGATCACGCTTAGCACGCTTCAATGTAATAACACATCCACACAGAGCAGCTGTGTTCAGATGCAGGGTCATGATGTTCAACACCTTACAAGAACAAACACATGCACAAATTACACGGACATGCAGAAATAAGGCGTCATGTTACAATTATGGTCATTTCAAGTTTCCGGAATTATTCATAATTATCAGTTGGAAAAGTTTCTGATGTCACGTGATAAACAAACACAAACTAAAATAGCAGCAGCTTTGAGTTAAAGGAATTTGGGAGTGCAGTTTCAGGATTAAACTCTATTACATGTCCATCCAACATCCAGCTTTTAGATTTTAGCTTAAAACATACAGTACCAGTGAAAGCTATTAAAGGCAACTTGAAATCAAAGCTGACATTTCCACATGTCCCTGTGGAGACGGTTGCATGATTCATCAGCATCAATCACTCAAAATTTTGGATTAAACCAGAGTCCAGTCATGTATTATTTCCCAAATAACTATCCCATTTTATTTAGCAGTACATGATGTTAACAGGCAAAAATGTATGATTTCCATACTGTAAATGTTCACGTATTTATTTTGGAATTTTGTACTTAGAAGCACAGAAACATCTAATTTCCAAATCCAAGGAGATAAACATCTCTGAACCATCCGCTCAAAATGACCATAATACCCACATGAGGTAAACACACTATAACACAGAGGTCCCTTCTGACCTCATATGTGTACCGTCCTTAGATTGGCTACTGGAACGACGCGGATAAGTTGGTCCTGATCCAGGACCATGCCTTGCTTCCGAACGAAACGTCTGGAATGGAGAACAGGACCGTGATCGTGACGACTATTATGGTGAGTACTGTAACTCTTTTCTCATGTTCCTCAACAAATGATATTCGCACACAGGAACAGTTCCTCGAAAAGTTCCGTTTGTCTCTCATCCAAATGCTTCCACTTGATGAGGTGTCTTGCTTCAAAGGTCACAATGAGCTGCCTCTTGTGTTTACGTTCACTTGCATTTTGATAAATGATGTTCGCCAAATTAGCAATACTGTGTGTGTGACCTGTCAGTCATATCACTGTCTTGATAGATTACTAAGCCATCTTAATCCTGTCCTGGTGTGCCTTGATCTGGCGTTCAAATCTACATCCTTTTGGGTCCATGCATTTGCTGTATAACATTTTTCCAACGGTGCAGGAATGTATGTCATCTGCCTCTGTCATGTGTCAGAAGGTGTCATGGCTGCCTTACATGGTGCCCAGGATGTGCTGTTTTGATTTATTCTGTTGCTGTTATGTTGTATTGTTTTGTTTTTGTTTGCTATTTTGGAAATGGTTCATTTCATGGGGAAAACAGAGAGAACCCTGCATGACGTAGATCTCTTTCCACACAAATATGTTGTGGCACTGCATTGCGCTTTTTTTTGTTTGTTTGGTTTGTAACTATTGTGTATAGTGTTTAGTGTGTATAGTGTATAGTGTGTATGCACACACTAGCGAATTAGGTAACCTAAAAGGTATGGATGTTGATACAGCAAGGAATGGGAGAGTCACACCTGAAGCAAATGCTCCTCTTTTCAGCCCGTGATGAAGAATCCTTATTTAAGAAACTGAGCAGAAAGAAGACAGGACACTGCCGAGCCGAAAACTGAGCCCCTCTCCCTATATTAAGGCATGGACAGACACAGACAGATCTGAAGCGAAAAAAAGCGATAATGCTGAGCCGTGGCGCTTCCCCAGCCGAAATGAGCTCCACGATGAGAAACTGAGCCATGGACAAACACAGGCAAAGACAAAGCCCAGCCCTCATTAAGCAACTGAAAGATGGATGGACTCTGCAAGAACAGTAATGATCCATGCATTAGGAAACGGTGCATGGGATGAATCAGCAGGAGTATTCATTTAGGGGTAAACAAATAGGTTGAATGTAGATGTATTGTAAATGTACATAGCATGCATGGTGTGAGCCTTTGGCTGTTCAATGAAACACTGAACACTTATTGTCATTCATTCAGATACATTTGTTAGGAGGATTTTCCACTACAATCAGTAGGGGTTTTCAGTATTTAGCATTCATTAGGAATACACTAACTATTCTCAGACATTTAAGTCATTTGCTTCGATTGGTTCCTGCTTGATATTTCTCTCTATTGAATGATTCCTCAAATTTTTTTTTAGAATTGTAGTAGATCAATACCTCTTTGGTATCAGACATATTCACGAATCTGATGTAGCTAACAAGTAATGGATGTTTTTCTCATGGAAAATTAGTACTTACCAAATCTTTGTATTAGCCCCTTAAACTACCACTAGCCTTGTATTCCTGACTCTTATAAATACACTGTATTTACTGAATACTATGAGGAAGCTGGTACTTTAAGGGATTAACATACATCTCATTTTGAATAAACTATTTTGCAAAATAGCAGGGATCATCTACTTTGGGATACAGCTGGTGTCTGACATTTGCATCAATAGCCATGAGTCCATCAACAGTAATGTGGCAAACAAGTAATGGACATCTAATAAAGAAGTTTCTATAAATACCTCACAAATCTATATATACAAGCGTCAAATTCCATTGTTAGCCACTTAAACTGCCACGATTCGTCAGTGGGTTGAGACGTGCATTCTTTACTCATAAATACAGTGCCCTCCAGTAATATTGGCACCCTTGGTAAATATGAACAAAGAAAGCTGTGAAAAATTGTCTTTATTGTTTAACCTTTTGATCTTTTGTTAAAAAAAATCAGTAATTGTTGCACACCTATATTTAACAATGATTTTTTTTTTTTTAAAAACTGTGTTTTGTTTGCAATTGTTTGATATCCATGAGAGCAGAGTATTTTTATGAATTTTTTGAACAAAAGGTCAAAAGTTTCAACAATAAAGACAATTTTTCACAGCCTTCTTTGCTCATATTTACCAAGGGTGCCAATATTAGTGGAGGGCACTCTATATAGTTTTCCTATTACACTGGAATACTATGTAGAAGCTAGTACTTTGAGGTTTTCCATCCATCCATCCATCCATTTTCCATACCGCTTATCCTACACATAGTCACGGGGGAGCCTGGATCAATTCCCAGGGAACTTGGGGCACAAATCAGGGGACACCCTGGATGGGGTGTCAACCCACAAAGGGCACAATCGCACACACATTTACACAATCTGGACAATATGGAACTGCCAATCAGCATATAGCTCATGTCTTTGGACTGGGGGAGGAAACCCCCAAAGCACAGGGAGAACATGCAAACCACTAAGCCACTGTGCCCACTTTAAAGGGTTAACATACATAATTGAATTTTTTTATAAATTACTTTGCAAAATAGCTGGGATCATCCACATAAATTCCACTTGTTACTGGCGTGAGACCCTTAAGAGCAAGCCTTAGGTCCTGTGTATTTTTAATGATCAGTAACATTGCTGATTCACCAGACCATCAATTACTTTCTGCAGTAAAGTGTACTATAATGGACATTATATATTATACAGAGTCACATTTTAAACTTACATTTGTACTTATGGACTATCCCTGTAATGTTACAAAATAGTTTCTTTAAAAAGAGTTTGCATAAGCAAATACATTTGGAACAACTTTTTGCAGAACCATTCCTGTAAGGTAAGCACTTGTGTGTGAGCTTTTTTTCTTCTGTTTTTTGCTGGGTTGTAATTCCGCATGACTGATTATTCTTCAGTAACACATGTCTTGGTGCTGATGATAGCCTGCACCAGTGGCACTATGCATCACTGATAATAAACTGTCTACTCTTTTATTGTATCTGCCCCACTGAACACCAGCTGACCGGGGATGTCCATTTTTTGGCCAACTGGGTCTGACTTCAATTAAGCTAAAAAGACATGGATTCACGTTAAATCAGTCTTGATCAGCTTTGATCTGGCCTTTAAATATGCACATATTTTGTCCATGTTAGGTTTGATGTATTACACCAACAACAACAAAAGATGTTCAGAATCCATGCTGAAATTACACATTTCCCATGAATGTCTAAAACTCCCAAAAGACGTCTTTGCAGTCACAGTCAGGGACAGATAAAAGCTGCCCAATAATTATATTAAAAATACCGAATGTGTAAATATACAGCATACGCTGCTTCAAAAAAAAAAAAACACAAAAAAATACACATAAAAAAATGATGAAGATGAAACGAATCATCAGTCTGAATTTAATGAAGAACTCTACTTGCTGGGGGTAAGTTCTCGTTTCGCCCTGCTGGGCTTTATGCCTTTCATGGTTCTGGGCCAGCCATATGGCTTAGAAAACATCTCTGAGATGAGAGGCAGGTTTTTCAGAGTGTTTATGGAAATGTGTCTCACTTGGCAAGATGTGGATTTCATGAATATTGATACACTTGATAATTTGTTATTTTCAAAATATAATAAAGTGGGGGGTTTTTTTTCCATTTTTTTTTTTTTTTTTTTTTTTTTTTTTTTTTGCATTGTTAAGCCTTTCTCTAATCTCTACAAAATGTGTTTTTGTTTTTTCCTACATGAATTAATTGTAATTTTTAGGTATTAAGACGATTATGTTTGTGTTATGATCATGTAAGCAGTTTTGGATTGTGTAATGTAGTGTACAGTAGTGTAGTGCTGCATATGAAGCTTTTAAATAAAAAAAGATATTAAAACGTTTTGCTTCATTGAGATTAGTTTTGAACTAAGTCTTAAAAGTCTTATATTCTGCTTTGTAAGTTGTTGTGAGTTGAAGATTTACAGCTATGGTTGTATTGCTGTGCCTTGTTATAGGTAATTATGGCGTTGGCTCTCTGACCTTATACATTATTTAGCCCTGGTTATGACTTTCTTTATTGATAACCTCTATTCATTGATTATGTTCTGACCTCCATAATGTGTTGCATGAAATATGTTTAATTATGTAATGATTTTTATTACCTAGTGATGTAATTCTAAATGTAATGGATGTTCTACAGTGGAATTATATGAATATCAGAAAGTGAATTCTGTTAGTTGTGTTGCAGATGTATTTCCTTTGCTGAATGTTTTATTTTACTGTTCTGGCAAACATGATATATATATGTATTAAATGTGGATTTTTTTCCCCGTGCAAAGTATTTTTTTCTGTTCTTTGAAGACTAATCAGTGACAAATGTACCAAAATCCTAAATAAATAAAGTTCTTGACTGGTTGCCAGTTTGAACCTCTGATGTGGTTTGCTCCTTCCAGGAAGGCCCATATGTGATGCTGAAGAAAAACTGGGAGCTGTACGACGGTAATGACAGGTATGAGGGATACTGTGTGGACCTAGCGAATGAGATCGCCAACCACATTGGCATCAAATACAAGATCTCTATCGTGCCGGATGGAAAATATGGAGCTCGGGACCCAGACACAAAGATCTGGAATGGCATGGTTGGGGAGCTGGTGTACGGGGTAAGACATGCATCTGTAAACTACTATTGTTCAAATTGAGTTTTACGGTAGAAATACTTGTCACTGGGGTTAGACCCTGTCTTTAAATTGCAGTCAATTCATTATTGTAAAGATTTCATAACAGCACAAAGTGTTTTATTCCTCTTATACCACAGCAATTTTCCAACTATTAAATTTTTTTGTTATTTTAGTTATTAAAGAATGATACGTGATACATTTGATCTCTTTCTAGTTACATATAGTGTTGTGGAATGTCCACAAAACAAGTTAGTTCCTGTCATAACTTACAGTCATAACACACAATGCTAATATTGGCACCCTTGGTAAATATGAGCAACGAAGGATATGAAAATTTGTCTTTATAGTTTAACCTTTTGTTCAAAACATACAAAAAAAAATACTCAGCTCTCATGGATATCAGACAA
This sequence comes from Ictalurus furcatus, assembly GCF_023375685.1. NCBI lineage: Eukaryota > Metazoa > Chordata > Actinopteri > Siluriformes > Ictaluridae > Ictalurus > Ictalurus furcatus. The sequence goes on along the minus strand of NC_071272.1, from coordinate 18,407,934 downwards.
TTGCAAACACAACACAGGTTTATCCAAATTAAATTTTTTGTTAAGCATAGGTGTGCAACAATTTTTGGCACCCTTTTAGTCAATACTTTGTGCTATCTCCCTTTGAAAAGATAACAGTTCTGAGTCTTCTCCTATAATGCCTGATGAGATTGGATTTATGAAAAATAAATAAAAATGACAAAATATGGAGATATGATTACTGATGTATGTCACTGAATGAAGCTCAATTTATTCATTAATATTACTCCAAACAGAGAATTGTTCATTTAAAACACTAGCTACTATAATCATTAAGAACATCTGCTAGTTAATGTAGTTGGTCAAAGTACATGTTGAGACATGGGTGCCATCCTGTGAGGATTGCTGTTTGTGTTGGTGTGTTGAAGCTATGAGTATGTGTATGAGTTGGAGGCTATTTTGCTATAGAAAAAACCTTCCATTGTCCAGTTTTTTTGCTGGATGACAGTGTGACCTACTATGGCAGTTCTTGATGCAACAGCACTGCGGGGTTTTCCAGAATCACGACGAAAAATGAAAACACACATTCAGTCTCCAACTCACCAACGGTGGGAGCGATCCTCAAACGATGGTGCCCCATCCCAATCATCCAACACGGTGTGATGTGAGCTAGCTGGCTAACTGGTAGCTATCCATACAACTTACAAGCTCGTCCTCCTCAGTCTTTTCTACTCCTATGACCTGCTGTTCATCCTACTCTGTCCTCTTCCTCTTAAAATATTGTAAGATGCTCATCTCTGTGTGAACATTTTGACTAACGTCACCATTAAATCGTTTATGGACACATAGCAATGGCACATACACACAATTTTGGTGTGCTTGCAAACTTATGCGTATTTGACAGGTTCATAGGCTAAATAATTATTTCAACAACAAAATTGTCGATCAAAACCTGCAAAAAATCAGCAATTTTATGGGCTGAAATAGCTACAATATCCTGCCTCAAATACAAAGTGGTACATCTTTCATCTATACGTTAGTGTGCTCAAGAGCATCTGAAAGCCATGTCGTAACCGCCCTCACCTCAGGACGTGAGTTTTTTTTTCCATGCATGGTCACGGAATAGTCGATATTCCTATCCGCTTTCATTGTGTAAGAGTAGCCACCTCTCTGAAAATCCATACTAGGGTTTGCTTGTTACTTTGCAGTGACAGACACTTTGCTCTCATTAAACTTGGCAACAGGCAAATGGTTCAGCGAGCCCTAGCTACTCTAGTCTGACCCCTGTGTTTATTATAGCAAAAGTTCGATTTTTTAATTTATTGAATTATGTTTTTAAAGTTGCGGAATGGATTCATTTTGAGACTGTCCAACTCAGAAATCCTCAGAGACAGGCAAGCAGTGTGAAACAAAATTGGAGATTAGGAAAAAGTGGGGGGTTACAAAACCTGGATTTTGAAATGTGGGGGGAACATGACCCCCATGTATAATGGCTCCTATGCCCATGCTTTTTTCTAACAGTGTGTACTGAAAACTTCTGCAACAGATAAGGTTATCTGAGATTAAGAGAAATTATCACTCTACCAGTGTGGGCCATAAACAAACATTGTTTAAAAAACTTGTTGCTAACATATGGAGGAAAGTTATGTTAGATTTCCTCTGTTGTAACAGCTAGTTAAATTTCATGAGATTCATGATGTGCTGAATGGAATCCTTAAGGCTCTGAGTGGGAGTTCAGGAGGTTTAGGTCTATTTCCATATGCTGCAAAAATTGCAGGTTTGTACTTTAGGCTAAAATATTCAGTTCAAGGGCAGTCAGTCTTCATGTAATTTGCCACAAAAGGCACCAGTCTGTTCAGTAACATTCTTCTTATGAAAAATAATATGCTTACTTTATCTACAGAGGCTTTGGCAGAGACATGGTGCGGATTTGAGGCAGGAAGTGTCAGCACTTTTCTTCCTAAACCATAAGTTGTGGCCAAGCTCACAGTGCAAGTGCGTGACAATCCTTCCACCTCTGAAAAACAACCTTTAGCAAGCTGACGTATATTAACGCCATGCTATGGCAAGTCTTGTCACATGGCTGATTTTTGTTGAGCATATACAGCATATCCCTTGAAAGGGTTTCTTTTTCATTTTCAGAAAGTGGGTGTTAGCCAATATTGATAAGCATTAATTTCTTTTTTGGATTAGTTTTGAGCTGTGCACAACCTGGGCAGTGTTGAGGGTGTTGCTAAGTCATAGTCATTAATCAGGTTTGTGGATTTCCAGTGAAGGTCTGCTTTGCTCCCAGACCATAGTTTCAACCATTTTTCTGTCTTTTGCTATAAGCATATTTCTCTGAATTGATTGGGTCATGTTGCTTGCTCAGAATTAAACCCTCAGCTTAGCTCTGTAGTTTTTCCACCATTAACTTGCAAAGCCTTGTCCAGTTAGAGAAATTGCAAAAGGAGTTGAAAAAGTGGGGATTATTCTCTAACAATATATTTTATCAGTCCAACAGGTTGAAACTGTTACAGCTGCAAGGCAAATCACAGCTTTACATTAATGCACTCATATATTCAATATGGTATTATTTTTGGAGTAACAACTTGCACACTTGGCAAATGGTCAACATAAACTAAGACTCACAATAAACTAAGTGAAGAGTGTGGTTATTTAACCATATTTTGAAGCTTTCTGTAAGGAGAAGTTTATTTAATATTTATGAAAGGAGTCTGGCTTGGTGGGCTGTCTCATTGGCCTCTGGCTAGAACATGTCTAGGTGGGCCATCTTGTCTGCCTCTGCCTGGAACATGTCTAGGTGGGCCTCCTCATCGGCCTCTGACTGGAACATGGCTTGGTGGGCCGTCTCGTTGGCCTCTGGCTGGAACATGTCTAGGTGGGCCTCCTCATCGGCCTCTGACTCGAACATGGCTTGATGGTCTGCCTCGTCGGCCTCTGGCTCGAACATGGCTTGGGAAACCGCCTTGTTGACCTCAGACAGGAACATGGCTTGGGACGCCGCCTCATCAGCCTCTGGCAAAAACATGGCTTGGTAGGTTGCCTTGTCAGCCTCAAGCATGAGCATGACTTGGTAAGCTATCTCCTCGGCCTCTGGCATGAACAGGACTTGGTAGGCTGTGCTGTCAACCTCTAACTGGAACTGAACCTGGGAGGTCACTTCGTTGACCTCTATCAGGATCATGGCTGGATAGACCACTTCATCCATCTCACTCTGGGGCTCTGGAGAAGAGGTTGCCATGTTGACCTCAGGCTAGATCTCTGCAGGAGGGATCTCCGCGCGGGTCTCAGGCTGGAGCTCCTGGGTTGAGGTCACCATGTTACCTCCGGCCGGAGCTCTGCAGGGAAGACTACCTCATGGGTCTCAGGCTGGAGCTTTGGAGATGAGGTCGCCATGTTGACCTCCTGGTAGTAGGTGTTGAATGGCCTCGCAGATTCGTCTGTCAGGATGGCCCTCCTCAAAACATTCTCTAAATTAAATTTAAAGTCTGCCTTCCCATAGATCACCCTCATGTTGCAGATGAACTCCGCTACACTCCCTAGACCGAAGTTGCATGTGGCCACTTCGTCTCCTTGGGCTTGGGGTTCACCAGGCTCTCAAAACAGAATTGGCACTGGAGGAAAAATCCCATCAGAGGGTTTTCGAAGCCCTTGAAGGGAGCCGGAGCATCCACGTAAAGCCACTGGGGAAATCACATGGAATCAAACGCCGGCATAAAGATCCTGGCGTGATGCTCCCTTTGCTCTCTTGCTGCATCCATGTTGAAGGCGAACTATTCTGTCATGTAATGAATAATCAGACAGATGCAAGTGCAGTTTCAGCTTTTTATTAAAAAGAGACAGGCAGATAAATCTAAGTCGATGGGCAATGAACATGGTCCCAAAACAGACGGTGGGTCAGGCGATCGGCAAATGAGCAGCGATTTGTTCTCCGCTACCAATTAGATTACTACCATTTGTTAAGTGCTTTACAAAGTTAAAGGGCATCTCAGAACCTTATACGATATTTAACACTGTCCTGGCCTTAAAATACCCACCTTTCTCTCCTTGCCTTATTACACTTTCTTTTAATCCTGATTTCCCCTTAACATTACATAACACCCAGCCTTGTATCTCTTGAATCTTAATGTGAACATTTTGTTTAAAAAAGATGCAAAGCAGTTATTCATTGTTCTGGTTCATCTAGCCATAAAATGCATTTTGTTACTTTGGTCTGCATCACAGGCTTCATCTCTCAAAATGTGGATGTCACAGATTGCTACATGGTTACCACTTGAAAAGCTCACCTATGACAAACATCAAGAATCTGACAAATTCTGATCGATATGGTCTCCCCTCTGGGACTACATAAACAAAGTCCCTTAACATGTACACTGGACTGCTCTCAACCTCGTTTTAACTCCATATGTAAAGAATGCTCAAAATCACCATGACTCGTCTTTTATCCATCTTATCTTCCATCCATCCATCCTTTTTCTACCGCTTACTCCTTTTCAGGGTCACGGGGAACCTGGAGCCTATCCCAGGGAGCATCGGGCACAAGGCGGGGTACACCCTGGACAGGGTGCCAGTCCATCGCAGGGCACACAATCACACACACATTCATACATTACGGACACTTTAGACACACCAATCAGCCTACTATGCATGTCTTTGGACTGGGGGAGGAAACCGGAGTACCCGGAGGAAAACCCCGCAGCACGGGGAGAACATGCAAACTCTGCACACACAGGGCCACGGTGGGACTCGAACCCCGGACCCTGGAGGTGTGAGGCAAACGTGCTAACCACGAAGCCACCATACACCCCCCATCTTATCTTACTCTTATTTATTTATTTATTTTACTTTTTCCTTTCTTTTAGGTTTTGAACACCCTGTGTTTTGAAGAGCTCTTTGTTATGCTAGGTGATACTGTTGATGTTAATTTGATATTATGGGCAATAATAAAAATAAAAATAATAAAAAAAGTAATTGTTATCAAATTGCTGTTATCAAATTATACTGTATAAGAGGAATAAAACAATATATGAAAATAATTGACTTCAAGGTGGTAACAGTAACTCCACTCCGCATTGGACCACATCACAGCACCACATCATTGATTATTTTTCTATAACACCACATACCCAAATGTTTGATTCCTTAGATATTCAAAGTAATGATAGTAGTGTATAAATGACCATCAAACCATTTTGAAATACATTTTGCTGCAAAAATATTGAGAACATAGAGAATAAAACAACTGTAATGACTGATTTCAAGCATGTACTAAAACAATTTATTAAAGGCTATTGTCATTTACAGGAAGCATTGTCATGTAAACCAAATAAAATTTGCAAACCAACCTAAAGCCTTTGCCATAAATGGGTTGTATACAGTTTTTCATCCTGTTACTGGCTGATAGACCTTGTGGTGGATTAGTCAGTTGCCTAACTGGCTACTATTTAAGTGTAGAAAAAGTGTTTGTGAACCATCATTGCTGTAATGTACTGGACATTACAGAGGTAGTGTACAAGAGGCTTTGGATGGTTCAGCTTCTGCAGTTTGATACAATTTTAAAGCAGGTTGATTTCTCAAGCTGATATAAATCAAGGCCAAAAATGGACATTAATTATCTCCCTGTTAATCTGTTCCTATATTGGCTGCCAAGCAACACATCTTGTACTTATCTCTTCCTCTAACAGTGTCTTAATGAATGTACCTGCATGTTTCAGAAAGCGGAAATCGCTGTGGCCCCATTGACTATTACCTTGGTCCGGGAGGAGGTCATTGACTTCTCTAAGCCCTTCATGAGCTTGGGCATCTCCATCATGATCAAAAAACCACAGAAGTCCAAGCCAGGTGTATTCTCCTTCCTGGACCCACTGGCCTACGAGATCTGGATGTGCATCGTGTTCGCCTACATTGGCGTGAGCGTGGTGCTCTTCCTGGTCAGCCGCTTCAGCCCGTATGAGTGGCATACCGAGGAGCCCGAGGAGGGCACCGATGGTCTGCCCAGTGACCAGCCCCCCAACGAGTTCGGCATCTTCAACAGTCTCTGGTTCTCCCTGGGAGCTTTCATGCAGCAGGGGTGTGACATCTCACCCAGGTAAGCGCTTAACTCTCTCACCTCTGTGCTTGATTGCCCCAGGGCTGGCTTCTTTAATGGAATACTGATTGGAGAAAGAAATGGAATTAGTCTCTTAACCTCAAGTTAGCTCATGAAAAGGTCTCAGTGAGCATTGATATGGTAATACGAGGCACCTGAAATAGCCGTGCAGCTGTGTTGTTACCATGGCAATGTACCAAAGGGTGTCCGAACTTGCCTGAAAAGTGCATGTAATTTGCAAAGAGTAGAACCAGAGCTGAGAGACTCATAATCAGTATTCAGTCAAGGACTGGTCATAATGCAAATGGATTTACCACGGTGTCTGCGGGGAGAGGGGAACCACTGTCATTCTGCACAGTATGGGTCTCATCTTATCTAGACAAAATGACACATTCAGGCCTCTCTGAGTGGTGCAACTGTCTAAGATTTCTCCCCATCATTGTGAAATAAACAACCTGAAACCCAATGACCCCACAGCCATCCAAGGCCGGGAGTTTTCCCTGTTGATCGGATTGATGCTAGCCAATGTCATATGTCTGTTAGCTCACATATACATAGTAAAGCAGTTAGCTCTGTTCAGACATGTTCAGATGCCCTATGATGTTTTGAAAAGTTGCACTGGATGGCTTTACATGTCTTGAAGGAAGCATTTGTAACCCTGCATTCACACCAGCAGCGACGTTAAAAAATGGCTATATATAATTTGCTTTCAATGAGAGCTGGAGATTTCCAGCAAAAGGGGGTGGAGTCGCCATTATCAACACAAAGTGGGCAAGCAAAGTGAAAACTTTGCACAGTGTTTAACTTTATGCAAGAATCATGGTGAAATTTGAATGTGGAATGTGGTGACTACCAGTGGAATTGATGGGCAGTGGTATGATTTTCCCCCTCTGAGAAATAATCTCCCTGGTTTTTAGTTCCACGTATTCATCTCTACTTGAAGCTCCAAAGACAATTGGTAAAGCTTGAAGTGTTTGATATAATCAAAATAAATCAGGGATGTTATTTTTTGCCATTCTACAGGGGGTCTCAAAAGTCTCCATACATATTGTCTTTAGGAATGCCTTTGACTAAAGAAGAACATATTGAAATCATTCTCGTGACTGGATCAGGAAGCTGTCGCAAGGTTGTGATGGACTTTAACAGGAAACATGGCAAGCACCTCACACACGACACTGTTGCCAAATTTATTTACAAATTCAAAAAGACTGGAAGTGTTCAAAAAGACAACCGAGAAGTGGACGTCCACAAACATTCACTGACGAAGGCACAACCGACTTGGTGCTAGCAATCATAATCTCCTATGTATGGCGACTTTGGGACACCCTGTACTTAGGCATATCAAAAAGCAGACAATGATGCATTGCATGAATGCAATTTATACACAAATATTTCTCTCCAGAATTGTTATTTTTAGCTGGAAGACATCTGATTTGTTAACAAGTCAGGGGTTTAGTATATGTTCTGTTGCCAGCTTGTGAGGATATCATTATTTGTGTGGATTTCACACCAACCTAGCCCTACCAGTAAAACCAGCTGTAAACTAAAGATAGGACATGCCCACTATCAACTAATGATCGACATAAAGCAATTCGAGCAATGCAAGGTTAAAAAAAATTGCTGCCGGTGTGAATGTAGCATTTGCTCCCTCCCGGATCGTTATTATCATGCATGACTCAGGTAGTGCTCGGAATTGGCTGTAATTAAATTTTGATCAGATTACATAGACATATCCTTTGCTGTGCAGGTCTGTCAATCCATATATGTTTTTTGTGCACATATCAAAGTACGTTGTCCGTGTCTCAGTTAGACGTGTCTCACGTGTGCTGTGTTGCTGTCACAATTGACCGTGTTTTACAAATCTCTGGGAATTTTAGCAGTGAGGGATCATGGGAGTCATCGCCTATTGTGTACCTCACCGTCTTCATGTGTTCATTTGTCCTGTGAAAAAAGCCTTTGAATTACATGGTACACATATTCATTATTGTGCTGCTGTGGGCAGTCGGCTGTTTTGTGTTATTTGTTTGCGGATAATTTGTTCACCTGCTGAGATGACCTCAGGCTTTATGTGGCTATCTCTGATGCCAGCTCTCTCTCTCTCTCTTTCAGTCTCTCTGTATTGACCATGATAGAGCATTTTAAGACCTTTTTGTCAATTAAGGAGAGGAAAAAAATAGATTTTATTTTTCAGTCCCCCCTCACCAGATAAGAATTGACTCACATGTCAGGACCAGGAGAACAAAGGAGCAATTTAAAGAACAACACATGGTGGAAAACAACAGGTACTTAGAACAACATCAGAACCATAGAGCCCAAACACTCAACACTATAGCCTGCTCCAGCAGTGCTATAGCGGGCTTATGGTTTTGACCTATCTTTGATAAGAAGACTCATTTAGGATTTCATTTAGGTCTATAAGATTCATCAATACAGTATAGACATAATAAAGTTGCATGAAATGTAAAGAGGTAAAAGTTGCATTTAGAGATGAACCCGACCGGAAAAACAGAATGCACTCCCTTAAAAAAATACTGCTTAAATAAGTTTTCATCGACTATCTCTCCAATGTTAATATATGTTCTGTGATTTGTGTGAAGTTGACGCAATAACACTGCAAGGTATCGCAGGGCATTGTGTTGCACTCCAATTGCCTCCACATTACCTAGTCGCATACTGATAACTCAGAAAGGTGGGGCAGAGGAAATTCTCCTGATGCTTGTGTGCATTAAATGTGCAGAAGGAATTCTTAATGCTAGAGATTTGGGAGTCTGGGTGAATTTGAATTATTAATCATCATTTGGCAGAGAACACAAAATTGAATTATAGGACTTGATTCTTATTGCATTTCCTGCACTTTGGCCCTTAACCATTTGAAACATCTTATATTCATAATTTTTTACCCATCCTGGTCTGGCAGCTTTGCGTACTTGCCAAAAAAAAAAAGGCAGAACTTGCACAAAACTGGGTGAATGATTGCAGGGTGTGGTATGAAAATGTTTAGAGGATATTTTTTAATGCACTTGGACAGGATCACGATTGTCTGCTTTTCAGACAATATCCATCTTTAACTTCCTTTTCAGTCAAGGACATTAAGGAGGTTAGATATTTACTAGACATGCATAAAAATAACCAAAATCTGAAACCAAGGAAATTGAGGACACACTGGCCTGAAAAAATGGCATAATTTATATGATTTATTTTTTAGTATATGCTTTTAAATATAAACTAATTAAAACTACAACTTAATGAAAAACATCACTGATATATATATATATATATATATATATATATATATATATATATATATATATATATATATATATATATATATATTAGAGTCATTATTGTGGCATATATTGCAAATTTAAAAACAAAACAAGAGACATGTGAGTAAAGACATTTGCTTGTCAGCCATGCACATTCATTTTTACCACATCCTATCAAATCAGACTCCTTTCCAAGCCAACAGAAGCCGGTTATGTTTACAAGAAGTTAGGATAGATAATTGTTCAGAGGATCTCCACTTTTGCAATGCCCATTTCATCTCAGCTACAGTAAGTAGCTAAATATCACTTTATATTGGTGAACTAACTAAAATAATGCTCTATAGCTAGGTCATTTTTTTTTTTTACTGAGGAGTTGTCTATACCCTGCGATGGACTGGCACCCTGTCCAGGGTGTACCCTGCCTTGTGCCCGATGCTCCCTGGGATTGGCTCCAGGTTCCCCCGCGACCCGAATGAAGGAGTAAGCGATAGAAGATGGGTGGATGGATGGATGGATGGAAGGAGTTGTCTATAATGGACATGTTTAGCTGGCTAACTTTGTTCAAGTTTGTTTATGATGTTCTTATCATAAAGCATTAAGTTTTGAACCAAGCATCAAGAGAATTGAAGCACCAAGATGCCTTTAATTTGGGTATTGGGTAGGAGTCACAGATCAGGTAATGAGACAGGAGTCACAGATCAGTTAATGACACAGGGGGACAGATTGGGTACAAAATGGGGTGCAAACTGGGTAATGACACAGGATTTAGATTGGCTAATGGCACAAGGGGTGTAGATTGAGTAATGACACAGGGAGTGTAGAATGGGTAATGACACAGGACATGCAAATTGGGTAACAACACAGGGGGCATGGGATGGGTAATGGCACAGGACATGCAAATAGGGTAACAGTACAGGAATCTCAAGTTTATTAATGGCCCATAATGACCTATAGCCTATCTGCAAAAGCACAAGATTACATCTTTGACTCAGTACTATGTGCTTAACACACAAAAAATCCATCAATTTAATAGTGGTAATATAGATATGATATAGCCCAGTGACTATATCATACTCTGAAACATATTTTTTGTTGAAGCGGTTTTTTTCTTCTTTTTTTTCTGAAAACCAGTGCACAGAAGATCTGTAATATTCTGAAGTTTGTACAAAAGCTATCAAACGCTCCATAAACTGTGGGTGTCTGAGGCTAACAAGTGCACAGAGTGAGTACCAACAAGAGGGTGGCAGATCAGGTGATAACATGGGGGTGCAGACTGTGATAACATGGGGGTGCAGACATGGGAGTTGCAAATTGGGTAACAACACGAGGCACATATCGGGTAACAACATGGGGGATAAAGACAATACAGGATGCAGATCAAGAAACAAGACAGAACGCAAAATGAGTAACATCATGGCACACAGATCAGATAAAGACAAGGGTGGCAGATCGTGACCACATGAGGTACTAACATGAGGTACATATAGAGGCTTGACTGATGCAGCTTGGGTAACACCACAGGGATTGCAGATCAAGTAATAACATGGGGATTGCAGTTCGAATAACACAAGGAGTTCCCAGATTGGATAATGACATGGGACATAGATTGCAGAATGCAGCTTGGATAATGGCACAGTACACGTAATGATTCTTGATGCTCTGAACTACTATCAGGAGAATTACTTAGCTCCTGTGTGGCATGGTAAAGGAAGAGGTCAGTGGTTATCAGACAAGCAGCTTTAGAATCCATCCCGGGATCGAAAATACATATATTAGTCTGTGAAGCAAGTCTGAAATTGCAGCAGAAGATGCCAAACTGAGTTATGTTAATACTACTACTCGGATTGGTGTGCTTTGCATTTCATTGTTGCACCTCTCCTCTATAAAGCCTTTGGATAAGCTATTTCTGCCATGCAAGGAAATTTTCCTCTTTCTATGCATACTTTATGCTTCATTGCTTTGAGTTTTTACTTATTTTTTGCATGTGTGTATAGCAGATAGGGCCAGTGGTAGAGGAACTGAAAATACAGTTGCAAGTGTATGCATATGGATAAGGTGGTGGATGTATTTGGTAGGTGTGATGGTGAGAAAACGATCAGTCCTTCCTCTTGCTCCAAAGTATCTCTGGATTTCTCCATCTCACCTAGAACTCTCCTTTTATCTCTCTCTCCTTTCCTTTTTCTCCCTCCACTTTTAGTGTTTGAGGGTCGATCATGTAATTGTAGTAAGTAATTGCCTCCATTCAATAGCGTCTTTTATTCCGGAAATTGCTACGAAATGAATGCAAGACTAAGGGGAGGGAAAGATCAGGAGGAAGCCTGTGATGCTTATGAGAGGATATGATTCACTCATCAGGCCAGCGTTAAGAGTGAGAGGAGGGAGGAGAGTGGAAATCACACTACAGATGAGGACATTTTGCTGTCACGATGCAAAAAAGCTGATATGACACAAGAAAAATGGGCTTAAGTTCAAGATCAGAATTTTGAATGCCAATGGTTACATCTTGGTATTAAATTCTCACTGTGAGTGTGAACTGAGCTCTGAATATGGTCCATGGTTTGGTTTGGTGTCACGACACACAAGTTTTAATCTTAGGAAAAGTTACAGAAGGGGGAGGGTGATTTTGATTTTTCCATGCTCATGTTTTTTTTTTATTAATGTTTTAATCATCTAATAGCCTAAACTTTTTCATGTTTAATTAGAGTAGGGGAGAGCATAATAATATTACCAGCCGTGTAGTCCAGAACTCTCTACCGGCAGCCGCAATCGTGACAACTCAGGTGGTGGATTTTTTAGTGATTCTGCGGTAATGCACAGTAAACAGTAAAAATAAATTAATAAATAAATAAAACAAAACAAATTTAAAAAAAACATAACATGTCCATATGGCTGACTGTTCTGATGCTGACTGTTATTGCATCTGCATTGACCGACGCAATAGAGTGCCAAAGAACCAGCGTATTTAATAATTTTCTAATTTTCATCACTTTAACATTATTCATAAAGTGTTAGATTTTAACTTTACTGAAGGCCTATTTAATATTTTTACATCCATACATTGTCTAATGTTAGATAAAGGGCGGCTGTGGCTCAGGTGGTAGAGCGGGTTGTCCGCTAATTGTAGGGTTGGCGGTTTGATTCCCGGTCCACATGACTCCACATACTGAAGTGTCCTTGGGCAAGACACTGAACCCCAAGTTGCTCCTGATGGCAAGTTAGCACCTTTCATGGCAGCTCTGCTACCACTGGTGAATGAGACACAGTGTAAAGCTCTTTGGAAAAAAGTGCTATATAAGTGCAGACCATTTAACATACATTGATAGATTTTATTTCACATTAATGGACTCAAAGCATTGTCCATTTAACCTGTGGTTAAATGACAGAAGTGACAGAAAGCGAGTGTATCCATGCAAGTTCAGTCAAGAGAATGTGAGATGGGAGGAAGAGCATGCTAGATTTCCAGGAAGTGTCGGTTAATATTAGGGAGTTCAAAACACCTGTGCAGATCATTCCAGGTTAATGTCGATTGGCCCATCTGCCATTTTTCTTGGGGAAAGACGACTGCTCTTTTTAAACGATAGCTCCTACTAGCATACGCCATTGCAGAGCTCCTATATAAAATGCATAAAGGTAAGCAGGTCTGGTTATACAATATAATCAGATAAAATGTCACTGGTTATTGTGGCAGTGTAATATCGTGTAGGGACGATAAAGGTGGTAGAGGTGTGGCCTGAGGTTTGGGCTAAATTGTGTTTTATATTACAGTTGATAAGTATGTGATGATTTAGATTAGCATTTTGCACAGTGCTTAATTGGAATTCTTCATTTATCGACACTCACTAGCCGCTTTATTATGAACACTTTTACACTTGCTCATTCATGCACTTATCCATTCAGCCAATCATGTGGCAGCAGCACAAGGCACAAAATCATGCAGACACAGGTCAAAAGCTTCAGTTAAGATTCACAATAAACACCAGGATGGAGGAAAAAAGTGATCTCAATGATTTTATTATGGTATGGTTGTTGGTGCTGGGCAGGCTGGTTTGAGTATTTTGGAAACTGATGATCTCCTGGGATTTCACACACAACAGTCTCTACAGTTTACACTGAATGGTGCAACAGTTCTGCGGCCAGAAATGCTTTGTTGATGAGAGATGTCAGAGGAGAATGGCCAGACTGGGTCGGGCTGACAGGAAGGCTACGGTAACTCAAATAATCACTCTTTACAATTGTGGTGAGGAGAAAAACATGTCAGAATGCACAACACATCGAATCTTGAAGCAGATCGGTTACCAGCACAGAAGAGCACATCGGGTTCCACTCCTGTTAGCCAAGAACAGAAATCTGAGGATACTGTAGGCACGACTGGACAGTTAAAGAATGGAAATTTGTTCTCTGGTGTTTTTTTTCCCCCCAAAACTTTACATGCCAAACATGTCTTTGATTGATTTCCTACTTTTGCAATAAGGGGAGCACTGTGCAAATTTCATTTTTGACTGGATTGTTGCTTAAATCCTGATATTTGGAGAAATGATTGTGTGCTGTTAATGGGAATGCTTGCTGTTATTCCTCCAAGCAAAATTAGAATTAGAGATCGGTAATGTGGAGAGTGATGGTGTATGGCTTCGGTCTCATGCGTGGAGAAACTGATTTGCAGGTATTAAATCTTAATCAGCCTAGCAGAGAGCAAGCCATGAATAAATAAAGCACTGTAGGCTTACCGGGGCTACAGGCAGTGACCTTTCATTTATCTACAGTGTTTCAAGGTCCCCACCCCCCCTTACTTCTCCCTCAATCCCTCCCTGTTTTCTCTACACTTATTCATAATTTTACTCACAGTGGAACGGTTTTTCAGATACAGATTAGAGCGAGCTTTTGCTTGAAAAGCCTCTCATGTTGAAGAGTCTCCACTGGTCTTGTGCTTAAAGCTGTCTTTACACTGTATGATTTTTTTGTCACAGGCAAAAATGGTAACATCGGAAAAGAATTCTTCGGTCATGAGATCCAGATCTTGGAACGCATAATGTCTATAATTTTAGATTAAAATATCAGAGCTGCTATTACACTGATGTAAACGCCACCAATTGGAGGACGACATAGTATTACAGTACAATGGATATAAAAAAAAGTCTACACACCCCTGTAAAATGGCAGGTTTTTTTGATGTAAAAAAATGAAGCTAAGTTAGATCATTACTGAATGATTTGACCTAAATGATGATCAGACCTAAATCCAATGAAAAATCTGTGGGATGACCAGAAGAGGGCTGTGTACAGGACATGCCCAGCCAAGTTGACAGAGTTTGAATGCTTTTGCAAGGAAGAATGGCAAAATATTGCTAAGGCAAGATGTGCCAAACTGATTGACTCTCCCAAAAAGATGGAATGTTGTGATAAAATTAGGTATTAGTTTAGGGGTGTGCACATTTACGCAACCAGGTTATTGTACATTTTTTATTTTTCTTTATTTCCCCCCAAAAATGATTCTTATTGTTTTTCACTTCATTTAATAGGTTAAAATGTCAAAATAAAGGTAGAAAAGGTTCTGACATGATTGATCTTGGTTTCATTTTTTGACATCATGAAAACCTGCCATTTTAAAAGGGGTCTGTAGACTTTTTATGTCCACTGTATGTGAAACTTGAACGTGAAATGAAATGTTTGTTTGAGTAAGCGATCGGTTAAAATACTGACATGCTCACGATAATTATTATAACGTTACCAGTCTACATACCTGGCATCTTGTACAGTGTATTGCAAAGCTGCCATATTACTGTACCTGAAGTTCACTTAGAAGAATGGGCATTCCATGCTGTACTCTTTATGAACAGCTCCAAACTCCTCTTCTTTACCTATTAAAACTACTTTACTCTAGGCATAACATTGCTACTATTATTATGAAGACGTGTTTTCTGTTTATGTGGGCCCATTTGTCTGTAGATTGTGCAGATTAATGATGCTGTGGTTTTCTTTAATCACAGGTCTATCCTTAGAGGACCTTTACTGCATGATGACATGGTGAACATGCTATAAAACAGTCTTTTATAGAGTTCGGCCAAATTGTTTTGGGCTCATCGATCATATGGTGTGACAATAATGTTAACATTTTTTTTTTTTAAAGTGCTGAAATTGCACAGTCTAAAACTCCACTCTCTCAGCTTCACTCAGGCATTCTGGCACTCTCACATATTCAGTGTTTATTCCATTTGAATGGAACAAACGTGTATACACCAAAACACCAAAACAACGTCCAAGAGCTTCAGATAAAAGTGGTCTCAGTCCAGTTCCAAGTGAACTCTGTTACCAACTGCAATAACAAGAAGTGAACCAGACATGTGTTTTGGGTTGCAGTATTTTTTTTGTAGATGAGAGCTGTTAGACTGAGCTACAAGGAACAGAGGACAGAGCTGCAGCGATGCCATGTGTTCTGGATATTTGGACTGATAAACAAAAAGGAGAAAATAATCACTGGATGCAACACACAAAATGTTTTAAACTAGTTATTTAAATGATTACCTAATCATGGGGGACATGGTGGCTTAATGCTTAGCATGTTTTCCTCGCACCTCCGGGGTTGGGGGTTTGAATCCCACCTCCACCCTATGTGTGCGGAGTTTGCATGTTCTCCCCATGCTTTGGGGACTTCCACTGGTTTCCTCCCCCAGTCCAAAGTCATGTGTTGTAGGCTGATCGGCATTTCCAAAATGTCCGTTCTGTGTGAATGTGTGTGCGATTGTTCCCCGAGGTTGGTTGGAGTCCAGGATGTGTCCCCCTTGTGCCCCAGGTTCTCTGGGATAGGCTTAAGGCTCCCCTGTGACCCTCTGTAGGATAAGTGGTATGGAAAATGGATGGATGGATGGATGGATTACCTAATAATTTCTTTAACTCTTACTCTGCCTTCTCTGTGTTTGGGTGATTTTTACACGCACTTTTGAAAGGTAATTCTGACCTTAAAAAGGTCATTCTGAATTTTAGACCTACATGCCCCTCAACCCTCAATCAATGTCTTTATTTTTTGTTCCTTTAATTATGTGCAGTGTGTAACTAAACCAAATCAAAAAGCAAACCAACCAACCAACCAACCAGAAATCTACATTTTGCTTTGATTTAGACTCAGCAATTAGACTGAATGTGTGAAAACGTCCTTAGTTTCATCTCCTGAAAACCGCCTTTTCAATATCTAATAACTCCAAACCTTGCACTAGCAAGGACATAAAGTACTGAGTGCACTTACAAAGTCCGACGTATACAAAAGCAATAACATGCTTATCGCACTCCGCTAATGACTCTCTGCTTCCTGACCTGCCATGGTGACAGGTGTGTATGTGTGTGCGCTACAATGACAGTCACACTTTCACTGTTTGGCGGTGATCAGAGAGGCTGCATTATACACAGCGACATGGGA
The DNA here is from genome assembly GCF_023375685.1 of Ictalurus furcatus. NCBI lineage: Eukaryota > Metazoa > Chordata > Actinopteri > Siluriformes > Ictaluridae > Ictalurus > Ictalurus furcatus. The sequence continues at coordinate 18,391,212 of NC_071272.1, read as the reverse complement.
GGCACGTGGGAGAACATGTGTTTGTCCCTGGATTATATGTCCTTATGAATGATCCCGTATGCCAGGCGATGGAGCAACGGAGTGGCGCTCAGCTCGACTCACTGGTGTCATGTCCGCTCAGTTGAGGCTTTTATTAAATCGACTTTGTCTCACAGGGTCAGCTCGATTAGTCATGCTTACTCCGATCCCAGACGAGTCTGTCCCTCGGACGTCACCATGACCGACTGTGTGTCTGCATGTTGGAACGTGCTTAGCAGAAGACAGCACATTTAGTATGGGATTTGAAAAGACTGCAGCTAACAACCTTTCTCACGGTCAGGCTGGAGATATAAATGTCAAAATGAATTGTACCAGGATGCAAGTAATTTTATAAATCATAAATCCATAGTCAATTTCATAAATGTATCTATTATTTGGAAATATTTTGTATGTATGTTGCTCACACTATACAAATAATTTTCACACATTTGTGATCACGTTCTGGATTTACAGAGTGTTTTCAACTCTTCTACATGCTGTTTAAGCCCCACCCCTTCAGCTTCCAGCAGCCATTAATTTGTCTTCGCCCCCCTCAGCTCCCTGCAGCCATTCAGCCATTCTCGGCATACATGCTTCTACTTGTTTCACGGAACAAAGTCTAGAAATCAAATCTTCATCATTTTTAATCCTAATGTGAAAAAATGCCTACTGCAGTACATTTCAGCATGAAGAGGGTCAAAATGGAAGAACGAGTAAGCTATTCAGGCAGTTCTCTGGTTATGTGTACTGGTTATGATGTCTACTGGTTATGATGTGTAACTTGTTTTGTTTTTGTTTCTTTTTTTAAAAAAATATTTTAAAAAAAGACAGAGATTTTCTTAAAAATGGGATCAACATATGCAGAAATAAATTTTCTTTCATTAAAATAACCTTAAATTGCAGCACTTGGAAAATCCTGCTGATATTTCAGAGATCATGTCTTCCACCTTTACCGTCATCCTCTTTTTAAAAAGGCATGTAGTGATTTATATTAGTAGTACATCTTGCACTAACGGCAATCTTTAATCTACCCTTCTTGCTACTCTCCAGTAATTGCTGATACACATCCTTCATTAACTTTCAAATGAAAAACAAGCGAAGGAGAAATATGGGAGCTTATTTATTATCTCTAATTTATGGGAGCTTTTATTATTTTAAAGCCAAAAAAACATGTTTTGAACATCTCGTATATTTTTCTTCCATTTTTTTTTTTTTCATTTAGAACACAGTGTGAACAAACCATTTGCAAATCTGATGATGGAGTTGTGATTCAGGAAATTACAATTTTAATGTTCGGTCTCCATCAGTTTGGATTCAAGAAATCCCAGCATCCCTTTTGATTTTGCATAATCAACACAAGGTGTAAATGTAAGCGGTGCTAGTTTGTGCTGTGCCGCCTCCGTGGAAATTCTTGTCAGTGACGTCCCCTCCTGCCCACCACATGGCATCCCATCGAAGTGTCGTTTTCACAAGAGAAGATCTTAAACTAGCCTGTGTCACAGGCTATCACCAAGGACCTCCAGGCAAGGTTCTAAATTTGGATTAGGGTTTGTGATCCCTGACTATCTGATACTCATTCATCTAATGCTTGTGGGTTGTTTCTATGAGGTGGAACATGCCTTAAGCTCAGGGAAATCGGTTGCTTGTCAGTATTCTGGGCATGGTTCTCTCTCAGCACCGCGCCGCTCCGGTGGTCCACTGCATGTTTCATTTTCAGTTCCATGCCGAGGGGATAAGCCGTGGCCTCATCATGCTTGATTATAGATTTCCTAATCTCTGCTTGGCACACTCTGCTGACTGATCTTTCTCGTCTTTCTCTTTTCCCCTGCTGTCCTCTTGCTCCATATCACCTGTACTCCTTTTGTCCTCTTCTTCCCTTGTTTCCTCTCCCATGGTGCAGGTCTCTGTCCGGTCGTATCGTGGGAGGTGTCTGGTGGTTCTTCACCTTAATCATCATCTCCTCCTACACGGCTAATTTGGCTGCCTTCCTCACCGTAGAGAGAATGGTGTCGCCCATCGAGAGTGCCGAAGACCTGGCCAAGCAAACAGACATAGCATACGGCACTCTAGACTCAGGCTCCACCAAAGAGTTTTTCAGGGTGAGTGGAGTACACTGAAAAAAAAACAACGAATCAAGGTGTCAGGATTAGCTTCTCAGTTTATTTCACAAATAAATGAAAAAGTATTTCTTAGTTACATTTATTTAAAGGTAATTTTCATAAACACATCCAGAACTTTTTGAACATTTTTAGAGATTAGTGCACGAGTATATGAGCAGACCATCTCAGTATTCTCAGGATGACATTAAAAGGTTTGTAAACTGGGTTAGTTTTGATGTAAGAGGAAATATGGACTAAAGAACACAATCATAAGCACTGTCTGAGTTTTAATAAACAGCCAGTATTATGTAATATTACATAATATCTAAAGTAAATGGTCTATAAATGGCACCGTTCTGTGTTTCCTATATAAATTACTTAAGAAGGCATATACAACACAGATGCATCTAGGACACTTATTTCCATATTTATAAGGCCTTTGTTTCAAGGTCCTCAGTGTAGAGCTGTAGGTTCATCTATGGAATTTGATTTACTAAATCATTTAGTCCATTTATGAGTCTAGGTCTTACAGTGCCCTCTAAAATTATTATTAAAAATGAGAAGAAATGATTGAATAAAATTAACATTACACACAATAATTCAAAATTTTACACTCAAACAATTGGAGAAACTATTTATCTATTTCTAAAAAAAATCTTATTTGAAATACTTTTTTAAATAATAAAAAATGTGCCAAAATTATTGACACCCTAAGGGATATTTTAAAGAACTGCAAACAAATAGTCAGTCTCATTCCCAGAGAATTCTGTTGTTGCCTTTAACCACAATGTGTCCTTTTGCCATCCATAGGAGAAAAAAAAAGTGAAAAACGCAAAAAGAGACAGAAGGCTGTTGACCTGCACAATACAGTTAAAAATACCACTAAGCAAAAATTAAAATAAGTTTCACATGTCTGAAACAGTAGGAATTTTGCCAGGAATTGGGCCCATGAGCCCACTGTACTCCACACACAGTGAGGAATATGGTGAAGGCAGAAAAAAAAAGAAGAGCTCAGACATCTCTGTTTTAGCATTGTGCAGTTTAGATTCTTGTGTTTGTCAACCGTTAAATGCCACTTTCACAACAGCAAGCTGTTTGAAAGCATTGCAAATGCGTTGCTGAATTGAAGAGGGAAGTCCACATGGGCAAACCTGATATAAAGGAGCTTAAAAAGTTCTGCATGGTGGAGTGGAACAAGATCCTCTACAAGTGTCTCCAACCTTGTTACCGCAAGAGACTCAGTGCTGTTATTCTCTCCAGAGCAGGTGTTGAATTAAATCGTAATTTTAAGGGTACCAGTAATTTTGGAGCCAATGTCTAGTAGGAACAAATTGCACTACTTAAAAATTGTTTTGTTTAAAAAAAAAAAAACGTTTATTTATTTTTTGCTCATTTTCATGAAGGGTGCCAATAATTGGGGGGGCACTGTTATTAAGAACCACCTTTCTTTCTATAATTTTTTCAAGTATAAGGTTATTTACCAGCCCTTTCATGTCCTCATGTAATGAACATTATTTATTGCTTATGCACGTAGGATGATCTGTATGCATTCTGTACGTATAATGATTGCCTTCAAATAAAGACCTATGATTATTTCTCACCGTGTATGACGTTTATAGGATTTTCGAATTTGTCTCACTCACAACCTACCATGACATTTGACCCACTACATTTACATGCTACTGTGTGCCATCTCCTAGAGGTCAAAGATTGCCGTATATGAGAAAATGTGGAGCTACATGAAGTCAGCCGAGCCCACGGTGTTCACCAAGACCACAGCGGAGGGCGTGGCTCGGGTGAGGAAGTCCAAGGGGAAGTACGCCTTCCTGCTGGAATCCACCATGAACGAGTACACCGAGCAGCGCAAGCCCTGCGACACCATGAAGGTCGGAGGCAACCTGGACTCCAAAGGCTACGGAGTGGCTACGCCCAAGGGCTCACAGTTAAGGTGGGTGGAGTAGTATAACAATATGTCACGTGTTGTTATGGTATTCCACCTTCCCTGGCGTGCCTACCTCTACTTGATTTTTGTTTGGTTTTGTTTCACTTTTATTGCATTCTTAAAAATTTTAGTGTGGAGTTACTGCTTGTTTTGTTTTATAGCATATGATTTATGAGAAGCTTCACCCAGGTAATTGAGTTGCATGCAGATGTTGTTGATATGTAATTGACATTGCTGGAAATGTTCTGTTGATGGCGATATGGATTTTTACGATTGAGACAAGACCCAGTGAATACCTAGCCTGCTCTGACACTACCTCACATTCACACTAATGATAGAATTTACCATCCATGGCCAGGAGGCTGAGAGATAAGAGAGCTTAATTGGCCCTGTTGTCTGGGTAGGAAGAACAATGTGGTGGTCCCCTTGTGAGCTGTTCCATCCTGACGTAATATATCCTGTTCTATAATGTACATATACTGTGCCACTGACTAAAATCACCCATATGGTTAATTCTAATCTTACTAAGCATTATAGGAGAAGGCTTAGTGCTGTTATGTTGGCAAGGGAAGGTTTTTTACAGTAGTCGATGAAGGGGTGCCAATATTTGTGACGTATTTTTAATGAGTTTTTTTTTCCTTAGTTTAAATTAACTTCAGTTAAAGTTTAGACTTCTCACATACTTTGCATGGTTGGATTAACCTAATTAAACACCAAGACAATTGTAATAGCATTTTCATAATCCCCATTTTTTTTTACCACAGATGCCAATAATTCTGGAGCTTCGATCAGCTCACTAGCTCCCTAGGTTGTGAAAATCGTGTACGAGAGTTAGGGCACTGGTAAGGACCCTGGTTCACTACACATTGGGACACTGATAAGTCAATTTCCAGCGACATGAATACATACTCACGTTGTTTTTAGGTCGTATAAATTTGTTAGCTTAATCGCATGCATTTCTTTGGCTAGCTAGTGGATTTATTTTTTTGATCTTTAAACACTTAAAAGTCGTTAGGCTCAAACAAACCGTATATCGAACGTCAAAAAAAATTAAATATCGCTAACGTAAGTAATCATTTGAGAGCTACAACAATGATAACAAGCTACTTACATTTGTAGACGAAGTTGACTGAGAGGTCATCCACCAGAAAATATGACGTCCTTTCCAGTATGGGAACATAGTGAGCATCGATGCTCCCTGGTTTTTGCGGTGCATTATGGGATTTTTTTAGGGAGCGAAACGTTCCAGTGCGATTGAGACAGCACGTAAAAAAAATTAAAAAATGGGGGCAGTGGTGGCTTGGCGGTTAAGGCTCTGGGTTACTGATCGGAAGGTTGGGGTCCACCCCCAGCACTGCCAAGCTGCTACTGTTGGACCCTTGAGCAAGGCCCTTAACCCTCTCTGCTCCAGGGGTGCTGTATCATGGCTGACCCTGTGCTCTGACCTCAACATGCTGGGGTATGCAAAGAAAAGAATTTCACTGTGCTGTAATGTACATGTGACTAATAAAGACTCATATATAAAATGGCCGACTCCCTGATCACTGAGCTAGGGAGCCGATTGAGACATACCGTTTCTTTTGGCAGAAAACTGATCATGGAGACTCCTTTCAAAAAGTGTTAAATAAACACTGCCTTACAGAAAACTTCACCACATCAACAATTTTCTTCATTAAATAACAACAGGCACTAGAGCATATTAAACGAGCATGTTAATATCAACCTATGATTTGAATTACAGCTGGAAAAACTGCAAACTAATTAATACCTTCTGACCAATCAGATTCAAAGACACAACTGCACTGTAGTATAAAATCATGTATTAAGCGAGCAATAAGGATAAATCAAGGGGAACAGCTCAGCAGGGAGGACCACCTAGGTGTCCTTTTTCTTACCTGTCAATAAGAGCAATACTAACCAATCACAGATGCCTGTTAGGTCATGTATGCAGAATTCGACATTAACACTCTCCTATAAGCGTGTTTAGCTATTTTATTTGAATAAACACATGGTGGCTTCATGTGACACGATATAAGTACAATTTAGTCTTCACTCTCAGTGAATTTACAGACTGACAGAAAGGAAACGTAAAGCAAATGCTTCTTCTCCTGCATGTGAATGTTCAGATATGTATGTGTGGGCATGTACAGCAAAAGATTTACAGCGAAAATCCAAACCAAACTGAGCGTGACTAATTGATCCTGTTCAGTCTGTAAACTCCCACATTCGGTCTGTTCAGGAAGTCGAACACTCGGTGAGGAGAGTCACTTACAGACGACTGTAGCCTCCTGGGTCAGACATTTCACTGGAGTTACTGTTGTCTGCCTGTCACTTCTCCTGCGTGTGATCCTCCCACAGACAGGAGCGCAGTGTCAGAGCATGGCTTTTCTGAGGCTTTTCCTGGGCTCCGACTCTCCAACGCTTTTTAACGCTCTTCTGTCTGTTCACTCCTCAGCTCCGACGGGCTTTACTGTATTCTTTCCTCATCTCGTCTCTGTCTTTGCTCCAGTGGGCTTTCTTTATGAGTGTTGCATTCAGGATAAACCTCTCTTGATCATTTCAAAAATGAATTTCCCGGATCACGATTAACTATTTTTTTAAGTTTTAATATGCAAGGTTAGATAGCGGTTGTCTGCAGGGGGGAGGGGTTGGGGGGTGGGTTTTTATTTTTCAAAATACGACTTGAATAAAATTATAACTGAAACAATATAAATATCAGACCAAAATTTATTTCCATCTGACTGGTGTACAGTAAGTGCCGATTGTCTCCCAAGCCTTATTTAGCTCATAAATAAAATACAGAACTCTCACACGGTGCTCTATAAAATTGTAGGAATGACTGTAAATAATTAGTCATTTTATCATTATCAACAAAGGAGTTATGCTAATACCTAGTTGAAAAAGCAAAGGTGTTGCTAGTTAGCGAACTCGAGCAAACAGTAAAGAGTTGTGTTAGCTAACTGTGTAGGTATGGTAAGGAGACAGCTAATAGAGATTTTCCACCTGATTCAGATCGTCAACCAGGGTATGGATGGTTCTGGATTCAGAAAAAATTGCACACCATGCTGTTTGATACCAGACCTCCACTTGAAGCTAACACAGACTAACTGCAAGGAGATCTGTTAGCTAAAGTGTTCTGTCAGCTAATTGTGGAGGTACAGTAAGGAAACAGCTAATCGCACATTTCCATTGCACACAGGTCCTCGAGCAGGGTATGATTCAGAATAATGTTCATACCATAAAAGGCTGCGTGATGTCACACCTCCATAGTTAGCTAATGCAATCACACAGCAAGCATTTGTGTTAGCGAACTGTGGAGGAGTGCTAAGGAGACAGCTAAGTGCCAGCTAATCACCTTTTTCTCTGCACAGCACAGTACAGTTTGTTAAATGTCACCTTACAATCTCCTTTACTCATGATTTGATTTAATTTGTAAAGACCAAAAATAGATGATCAGCCAGAACATTTTCCATTGTTTTTCCTCTTTAAAAATGCTGTTTGATTGATTCGAGTGACAGCAATTTTGTGTTTGTCCAATCAGTGGTATTTGTGGTAACCTGGCAAGAACGGTAACCAAATTCAGCACACTTGGTTACAGTATTGTTCACTTCGCAAAATAATGACAAAAACCGATTTGTCTAATTTGTGGCTGTACCATACTGTACTGCGCTGTCTGTGGAAAAGCTAGCTAAACATGCCGTGACTTCACTCACCACTTCAGGATGATGATGATAATGTGAAATTAACACGTGGCCTTAAAAGCGATAAGCAACCCAGTCTCAGAAAAACTGTTCATATTCAACTTATTTGTTGCACCTTCTATACTTTGAATATCAACATTATGGCACAAGCATATGTTGAATGCTCGAATGCTCTGTATGAGTCATTCTGAACCAACTTATTTTAACCAAAATAACCTCTACCACTAGCTACAAAGCTATTTGAATAAGATCGAAATGTAATAAATAATTGTACCGATTTTTTTACATATTCAGCATTGCTCAATTCATGCATAAAGATTTTGCTTTTTATGACATATGATTAGATATGTGTATGGAGTTTGCATGTTCTCCCTGCGGTTCGATGTTTCCTCTGGGTACTACAGTTTCCTCCTCCAGTCTGAAGACATGGTTTGTAGGCTGATTGGCATTACCAGATTGTCTGTAGTGTGTCAATGTGTGTGTGATTGTGCCCTGCGATGGGTTGGCACCCCATCCAGGGTGTCCCCCGCCTTGTGCCCCGAGTTCCTTGGGATAGGCTCCAGGCTTCCCCAGCAGTATGGAAAATGGATGGATGATTAGATTTAAAGCGCTGAAGCTCCTCCTTTGCATACAAATTTGGGTTTCCCAGTACACTAACATGGCTATTTTCAAAATGTGAATTGTTTTTTATCCTGTAAGCTCTTTAGTATATTGAGAATACAGAGACTTTCACCGTTTTGAAAATACCTGTGTTACCATCCATCCATCCATCCATTTTCTGTACCGCTTATCCTCAGGGTCGCGGGGAGCCTGGAGCCCCTCACAGGGAATTTAGGCCATGAGGTGGGGGAAACCCTGGATGGAAGTCCAGCCTATTGCAGGGCACAATCGCACACATTCAAGCACCCATTCATACACTACGGATAATTTGTAAGTGCCAATCAGCGTTCAGTGCATGTCTTTAGAGTGGTGGAGGAAACAGCAGTACCTGGAGGAAACCCCCGAAACACGGGGAGAACATGCGTGCTAACCATCAAGCCACCGTGCGCCTGGTTACCATGCCATATTAGTTTTATACATTGCTATGCAATGTATGCTTGTGCCAGAATGTTGATATTCGATGCACTGAACGTGCTGCAGATAAATTGCACACACACCTTAAATTTGCAGCAGCAAGAAAAAAACCCTAATGAGGCATTAATTCTGATTATGCATATGCTGATTTGTGCGTGCTTTACCTCACTATTTATATCAGAACTAATAGACACCAAGGGTATTGATGTATTGCTAGAAATCTCACGTCGAGCAAGGGATCAGGCTTAATCAGCACTTCTCAAGATGCTCAGTTCATCTGTAGACAGCCTAGTGGGACAAAAACAGGTTTTCAATACTGCAAAGGTCCTCTGTGTATCTCAAAGCAATATAGACTAATGAGGACGCACGAGAGAGAGAGAGAGAGAGAGAGAGCGAGAGCAGAAGACGGGGGAAGGGCGAAGGAATAAGAGAGAGTAGGGCCAGTGGACATATCGATTTTCCCAGTTCTTTTATATTAGTGCTCCTTTGTTGTTCTTGTTAGAAACAAATTAGTCATGTGTAATTTACATCAAAACATGGGAAAGGAGCAGCAGTGTTTGTTCATAAATCTCATTTCTTAGTCCACCTCACCTCTGAGACCTGCCTCATCATTGTTTACAGAAAATTGGATCCGAAGAGACAAGCTTTATTCGAACATTTTGTTAGATTCACCAAGTGAACTGAAGAAAATGCTTGAACGATTTGTACACTGTTAACTGTAGTGTTATTTCATTGGGGATTACGTCTCACCAAGGATTTTATTCATTTTAAGTATAAAATTACACTTGCTATGGCAGGAAAAGCAAAACCATGAAAAAAAAAATCAATCATCTAGTTTTTACTATCTTGTCTTAAAAAATAGATTTGAGCACTAGCGATCTAAACACACCCTGTTCTTTCAACACAACCAGCAGTAAGGGCCTTATGCAAATTCCTAGCTACAAAAAGTGAAAAAAATTTGAAATGGGAAAAAAACATAAATTTTTTTACATTGCATTCACAGTTTTGACAGAATTTGATAATACATTAATGCAACACATTTAGCATTTATACATTTATACAACACACATAGGTAACTAGAAAAAAATAATCTAAAACCTAACCTAGATTAAGTTTAAAGTTCTCTGTGCAAATGATACCTAATGAGTTCTTTCTACTGGAAACACCAGATAGCGATGATGTAACTGCATCATTTCCTGTTTGGCTTCTCAGACAAGTACCACAGTTGAGGTGTACCTCAGAGGTGAGATCTGGGTCCAGACTTTGTTTTTTTGTTTTGTTTTTGTTTTTTGTTTTTTGTTTTTTTAAAAGAGAGGTTTGTCCAGTGCATTAATGTGATTCATATTGGGAAAGTGGGGAACGGGGACTAAAACTTTCCACCCCTTTAACTGCTTTTTTTCTTTCCTCTGATTGGATACTGCTCACTCTGACGAACTATGTTTTATCGTTTCAAGAAGTGCAGTTAACCTGGCAGTTTTAAAACTGAATGAACAAGGCCTGTTGGACAAATTGAAAAACAAGTGGTGGTACGACAAAGGAGAGTGTGGCAGCGGAGGAGGTGGTGAGAAGGTTAGCCACTATGCCGACAAATGCGGGTAAAAAGATTCCTTAGCAACGGGCGCATCTGCCGGGGCCACTTCACATCCCAGTCACACACATCTGAGCATCACGTTAACATTATCTAGCTTAGAATGAGACACGAAGGAAAGCAGTTACTGTCAGAGCACAAATATTCGCTTTCAGCTGGGACTGTGATGGCATGCATGTCCCATATTTAGAAGGGATGTATTGCGCTTTCTATTTCTTCCGCAATTTATCACTTAAAAAATGTTATCAGCTTTTCTTTTGTCGTTCCTTTTCTCTGCTGGAAGAGACATCCATCTTTTAGGATGAATAATGCAGGACCCATTCAGCCGCTTTTAACAGGAACTGAAGCAGACATGTTTTACGCTGGCACAGGAAACTAGTCAAAGCTGTGTCATTGTGAAGAGCTTAGATGAAGCACCATGACCATTTTTCGAATATTTAGCAGCTTCCAAAAGACGGTTTTATGCACAATTCCTGAAAACACTGGGCCTTCATCAAAGGGAATTTATGCAGAGAAAAATGAATACAATATCATGTACAGTATGTGAAAAACTATAATGGCTATTTGAAATTAATTTACTGTCACATGACCAGATTTTCCATCATGCTTCTGCAAAGACAGACCGACAACAACAGAACAGCAGGAAAAGCAGGAGAATGATAAGAACTAGAGATAAACAGTTAAACAGTTGACAGTGGGAAAGTCAGCAGAAAAAAAAACCCAAGAAAACAGTAATGCTTTACATTACAGCTTCCTTTACATGAACATTATTACTGCAGTAGTTAACGTTTCCAAACCATGAACTTCAGCATTAATCTACCATGAGAAATGTTAACAAAGTAACACATTTTTTTAGTTTGTTTAAATGTTAAATAAATCCACTTGCATTGACGTCTTTTGAAATGATTAATCACTGACAGAGAGTAAGTCCCCTGATAAAATACTGTTTAAATAGTGGAACTTTCTTTGGTCTCAGTTCTGAATTTTGCCAGTTAGCAACCGCAAACATATTCATTAACCCTTTCATGTATAAATTGTTTATATGCATATCCAGATTCTACTTAAAATTGTATGATGTATGAATTTTTGATTCATTCTAAATATTACTTATATTAACAAATGCATTGTCCATGGAAAAAAAGCTAGAACAGTATGCTTGAAATAATAATAATAATAATAATAATAATAATAATAATAATAATAAATGAAATCTTCCAATGTCTAAATTATTTTAACATTCAAGTTGAAGACAATTTTTTTTTTTTAGGAAATATCATTTCTGAACATACACAATAAAAGAAAAGCATTTTCCCTAAAACACATTAATATAAAAAACCAACAAAGAAACAAACAAAAAAGAAAACTCTAAGGTGATCAGTGGAATCTGGCCCAAAAAACAGTTTTGCTTAAATTTTTATTTATTTATATTTTTTGTAGAAAGTTAGTCAAGATTGAGAATGACAAATAGGATAGAAAGCTACAGCTGTTTAGATTAATTTAGTGCAATGTGATTCCAGAGTGATATGGAGTTAATTGAAATCTTACACTGTATTTTCTTAAAAGTTAAAAAAAAAAAAAAAGAGCCAAAATTGGCTGTCTTTAAGTGTGGACAGTATGCATGAAAGGGTTAAGGTTTTGTTCAAATCGGTCAAATGTTTCAAATGTTTCTAGACCTTTAATAACCGTATTAATTCGAAGATAACTTAGAGTTCGGATTTTCTAAGAGGTTTTTTTTGGTCCGAAGAGGACTGTTTGGTTTGCCAATATTTTTATTGCAATTTAATTTGTAGGAAATTATGTTATTATGTAAGCATTTTATCACAAAAATATTTTTAACTTGAACATTTTTTATTTTTTTTTCCAGCATTTCTACAATGTGTAGAAATTTGATGGAAACCCAACATTTATTTAAAACATATCCTGACAAAAAATATCACATGCATAATCGCATGTGTTTTATTGCTGGTGTTCGCCAATAGTTGTGGGCTAACCGTAACTGCATCCCAAGATAATTTTTTTTACAACCAGGCCGTGGCAGTATGTGCCCGCTGCCTAAAGCGATGGAGCGGGGTCCCATGCACACGTCTGTAGCTCCAGTCCCAGGCCTGAACTCTTCCTGCTGAGGGAGCATAGAGGCATGTACTCCAGTGGGACCCTGCACTCCATCACTTTGCCACTGCAACTGCTGTGTCAGCTAATGTAACTGAATAACATAAAATAACATGTCCTATGATGTTATTTATGTTATTTCCCCTGCGTGGTTGAAGAACTCCTGTAAACCTTGCCGTTTTGAAACTGAGTGAATCAGGCATCTTAGACAAGCTGAAAAACAAATGGTGGTACGATAAGGGCGAGTGTGGACCCAAGGACTCGGGAAGTAAGGTCAGTCTCCTCAAGTCTGGGACCATCACTGTTGTCTAATGCTCGCACGGACATGGTGACAGCCTGTGTGTTAGTGAGAACGAGTGAGAAACAGAGAAGGAGAGAGAGAGTGACAGAGAACAAGAGCAATCATGCATTCAGATACAGCATGCTGAGGGAGAAAGAGATGCCAGTGTTAATATACATAATTTATGTAATAAATACAAATAACAAGTGGACCATGTTCTTCACTCAGTTTGCAGTGTCTCACTACAGACCAGTATTTTACATGAGAGAAAAAAAAAAAAACATCATGCATTCCGGACTATAAGTCGTTTTTTTCTTATATGAAGTGTTTAAGTGTGACATAAATTATTTTTAAATGTAATTATTTTTTTCTTTCACAATATAAATACTTAAGTAACATAAGTCTTTAACATATTAATTTAACAGATAATATGAATAACAAATCATATGCAAATTCCTAATAAATTAAAATGAGTTCCTTAACATGCCACATGATGTGAACGTGAAATCTCACTAATCTATCATAATAACATCATAGCATGGTCATGCAATATACAGTACTTGCTTTTGATTGGCTAGCAGGCATCCAAACTTGGCATAGATTACTTGGGGGGGGGGGATCAGGAAATGGAACAAAATAAAATGACTTTGCTAAGAGTATATCATACAGATATACAGAAACAAAACATATTCAAAGCATGTGATAGCAAGATGCTTCCCTGGGCATTATCTGCATAATTTATAAACTATAACCAACCACAAAAGTGATAACCCAAAGACAGTTGGGGGGGGGGGGGATCAGTTCTGAACTGAAAATCATTTTGAATGTATGAAGAAGGTATAAGTGATACAATTGCTAGGGAAATCTAGATGTAACTGGAAAAGGCTGATCTGGATGAATCTGGGTCATTGGGGATATATTTGGAGTATAATAAATGAAGAGCCCCATTAGAATCTGGGTGTGGATATCCTTAATAACAAATATTCAGGGATTTGATGGAACATTTGTTCTCCCCCCCCCCCCCCCCATTTAATTACCAGTAGTGCGTAAACTGTAATTTAAAAAAAAAAAAAAATCCTTTGACTTACAAAGTGTACAATCATTTCTTTTCTTTAAGCAGACTGAATTTATACTCTGCAGTGACTTCTTGTCCGGAAAATATGGTAATTGGCTTTGATGTTGGATTTAAATATGAAGTAACATGTTATTGGGCGTTCGTATCACATTCAGAAGCACTTTATAAATCTTTTTATGAGGTAATGCTGGATTTGTAAAAGGCTTTATGCCAAAATATTACACATTGTTGTTGTTTTTTTTTTCTTTTGTAATATAGGACTTTGTAGTATATCATTTTTATAGTTTATATAAAAACATTAAATTGGTTTATTTATTTTATATATTCTTCTTATATATATATATATATATATATATATATATATATATATATATATATATATATATATATATATATGAATTTTTATTCTATTTAAAAGCCATTACCTTGTTTATAGGAACAGCACGTTCATGACACCTTTGGACATGTTCTGTGAAGTATCCATTCCATGGCTGTTCATTTAGCTGACACGTGGGTTTCTGACATACATAACGAAGTTGTAGAATACATTAGTAGTATAAATTAATGCTTAATAACAATGTCATAAAGAACAGATTGATTATTCATTCAGTTTAAAGGTCTGAAAATCATTCATTTAGCTGCCTTTAAGTCTATGAGTGTGTCCTGCATTTATTCCAACATAAACTCTATATTATCTGTACTATTGTTATCTGTACTATTGCTGTGCTTGAGGTGCATTTGCAACCTGTAATTCCCCATCTACAACCGGTAAAAATCACTGAAAACACCCCCTGAGCGTGAAATTTCAACTCGTCAACATGGCCATGCACACTGTGAACAGTGTAAAGTCACCCTTCTCTATTTTCAAATAATTTTATAGCAGTATTGGCTTTAGCTGAATTGACCATTGACCATATTAATCGCTGTTTTGAGAAGGTAATCATCAATGTTAGAGTTCACTATCTTTGGCCATCTAGCTTGCTGATAACTGGCTAGCTTATTACTGAGTTACTCTCTGTTGTTGCTGTGCTGTAATTTCAGTACTAAATATTGCACCACTCAGCCCTGTAACTGTGAAAGTGTGTTTAAAGTAGCTTTTTTATGAGCTTACCATGTTGTGACAGAGCAATCAAGACACAATATTGTGGAGGCGTCCATGTTTTGTTTGTTTTTTTTCACTTCATGGAAAAAACTCAAACGTCCCGAGGTGGGAAATAACGTTATTACAACTTACACGTTACTACTAATGTGTGCAAGCTCTTATATTGTATATTCAGTGACAAATACTACCTGGATTCTTTCATATACAATACAGAAAAATAAGTCACACAATGTTACCTCACAAATTTTGCTAATAAGGTGTACATAGTAAATCCTCCAGCATTAAAAAAAAAAATATTGCAATGCTTATGAATGTGTTATGAAGACCCAAGTGGTTGAACCTACTTGCCCAGCAAAACTACAAATAAAAAACAAATAATGCAGTCACGAAGTCTGTTTCTTCCAGGCACCCGAGCTACTGATTTGTCCACCCATGCAGTCTCAGACAGCTCATAGTGTGTAAGAGCAGAGCTTAGTAATGCACAGCAGAGCTGACTACCCCTGTGTTCACACTACCAAGCAACAAGTCACTCATGTCACTGGTACTGTGCCTCTTTTAGGGGACTTGCAATTGCTACTGTTGTCTCTTGCACTGTTTCTCTTTGGGGGTTTTTTGCTTGCTTGTTGGATTTTTAGGTCCCGTGAGAAGCGATAGTAGCTACTTTATATACAGCTTCTACAGCTAGCTAGGTAAACACAAATGAAGTAATACACTAAACAGTGTGAAATGTGATCATTTGAGTTACGTTATATGCGTCGTTGGATTCGGAGTAGAAAAGCAAGCTGACTGTACTAACTACATACACTCGCCAGATTCATCGATAATCTCTGCTGCTCCCTTCCAAGCTTTATTTTGACTCAAAATGTTCTATATACATTTAACATGACAGGATATGACAGGTGAAATCACGGTTAAAACTTTTACTTCTATTTTTGCACGTTAAACAGTAAATGGGAAATACTTGCAAGTACTGTAGGAGTTGTGCGTGGGGAACTTAAGAAATATCAGACCACATGCACCAGAGGATTGATGCAAGGAATCATTCGAGCCAGTTGTTTGGATTTACCAAGTCGTACCTAATTTGTATAGAATTGAGAAAGTGTTTCAAAAGAAAAGAGTTCAGATGTCGCTGCAGCTTGGTGGTTGAAATCGTGGCTCCGTGTCACACATGCATAGAAAATGAACCTGCCGATTTGTAGCTTGGCAGTGTGAACGCAGGGTAATTCTGCGCTGATTGCTCCAGGTTAAACTGCAGTCAAAGGATTGATGCCTGATTAGAATAAACAGATAAAAGCATAAATACTAAACGGATGCAAATAGAGTAGTCTGGAGACACATCATAGCAGTGAGAATTTATTTATGTATGCATTATAGATGTGTGTGGGTGCGTGTGTTTGTTAGAAAATGTGTGTGATAGAGCGAGAGAGATATAGAATGTAGTCTTGTAGTAATCATAACTGTGAGTGAGTAGACGTGTGATTTGTGAGTGAACGTCTGTGTTGTGATTTGTCTTTTACACATATTTCATCTTTCTAACTGTGTGCCCTCCATCCTCCCGCCTCCAGGACAAGAGCTCACAGGCCCTGAGCCTCAGTAACGTGGCTGGGGTCTTCTACATCCTGGTCGGGGGGCTGGGCCTGGCCATGCTGGTGGCCCTCATCGAGTTCTGCTACAAGTCGCGAAATGAGGCCAAGAGAATGAAGGTGGACGCGCCTGAACGCCAAACCCCTCCCTCTCCCGCCCCTGTCCCAAGCCCCGCCCTTGTCCCTAGCCCCCGCCCCACTCCTCAGCCTAGCCCCACCCACAGCACCCAGAGCTTAGCCACATATAGAGAGGGTTACAACGTCTACGGGACTGATGGCGTAGAGATGTAGGCGCTCAGGCGTACGTAGGTGTCCCGTCGTCGTAAGTGGAGCTCATCTGTAACGCCACAGTAACGCTTGCCGTGTTGAGCGTGTGGTAAAGCCTGCTTGTGTCTGTGCCGTCCTCATTTCCGTTCCGTGTAATCCAAGTGGAGACATCTGCATTTGCACATGTGTTATTGTACCCAAAATGGAGGCACTTGCCCTGCATAGATCATAGGGCTGTCATCTTTTTTTTTATTAGAAAAAAATGCAATTAGTATACAAATTATAATGAAATAATTTAGTATTGAATGCAATTGGATATTAATTACTATTTGTTTCTACCACAGCAAAAATTCATGTTAGCATTAGTGCTACCCTGTGTTTATATTAGAAAACTCAGTAAAAATAGTATCGGAGGCACTATCATAATTTTATCTTTTACCTTTAATGTTTCAGATTTGTTTTGTTTATTTTCATATAGTATATTTTTAAAATCGCTGATCTTTAGCTTGATACTACAACCTCTCCAAGACAGTTGTTAAGTTCTTTCGTGCAATATCTCTTTCAGCACATACAGTACTGTGCAAATGTTTTAGGCACATGCAAAGAAATGCTGTAGAGCAAAGATGCCATCAAAATAATGAAATTACTAAAGAAAAACTCTTCGGGGCTAAACTTGATTTATTTTTAAATGCATTTTACTTTATGTTGTTTTCTTAACAGTAAATATATAATGCGAGAAACGTCATTTTATTGACATCAGTAACTGTAATTAAATGACATCAATTTAAAATGTAATGCGTTACATTACTGCGTTATCAGAAAATGTCACTAGGTTACAGTAACATGTTACATGCAACTCTGCTTGCAAGTCAACATGGCCAAGGCACGCCTAAGCGATCCAGAAGCTTGTGTCCAAGAAAAGAAACTATACTACAATACTATAGTACAGTATTCTTATTACATATAGTACAGTATATACTACAGTATTCCTTACTATATACAGTACTCTTAACGAAAAAAATTATTAGCATGAGTAACAAAATAACATGGCATTATACATTATAACAGCATGTCCTAGTAACATGACAGTCTATTCTCACTTGATATCTGTCATGAACACTCATGACTGTGTATGAAATCTGCAAGACCATGTCAGTTTATGATGCAATGTTACCAGGCAACCTCATTTGACATCTTAGCATTCTCAAGCACAACTCTCAGTGAAGCACAAGCACATCTTTGAGCAATAATTAGAAGCCTTAATAAATAATTTGTGCTGCTGTTACTATGTAACCATGCTGGAATGTAACCATGGCGATTATCAATAACACCTCAGGATAGGCCTATATTAAACATCTCGCTACATCAGAGAAAAAATAATGAATAACTGAATCACATGAATGGCAGAAACACAGAAAGAACAAATGAACTTAATTTTTTTGTTTACATTATTTACTGAGGTTGGGACGCTTTATTGAGCGTCATTTCTTACATAAGCTCTGCAGGGCTCGGCCAGACGCATTTGAGACGCTTCATTGCTCAATTGTGTTTAAATCTGCTGTTTTGTCCGTGCTTGCTAATAATGTGTGCTCACAACATAACCTTTAAATGCTCCTTTTTTTCTCTCTCGATAAATCCATGGACTCATTCTCTCTCTCTCTCTCTCTCTCTCTCTCTCTCTCTCTCTCTCTCTCTCTCTCTGTCTGTCTGTGCTACTGCGTTTTCTTTCATTTTCTAATACAGTTGACCTTCACCGAAGCGATGCGGAACAAGGCTCGGCTGTCGATCACAGGCAGCGTGGGCGAGAACGGCCGTGTCCTGACCCCTGACTGCCCCAAGGCCGTGCACGCTGGCCCCTCCCTGCGTCAGAGCTCTGGGCTAGCTCTAGTCTCCTCCGACCTGCCGTGAAGACCAAAAACATTCAAGTGCCTTAAATC
The DNA here is from genome assembly GCF_023375685.1 of Ictalurus furcatus. Classification (NCBI taxonomy): domain Eukaryota; kingdom Metazoa; phylum Chordata; class Actinopteri; order Siluriformes; family Ictaluridae; genus Ictalurus; species Ictalurus furcatus. Next base: position 18,372,437 of record NC_071272.1, on the reverse strand, counting down.
CCACCGACCCACAAATCCAACCAACAGCTCCGATCACAACCCAAGGGATAAATCCGAGGGCCCACTTCAGTCGCTCCATATACTGAAAATACGGAAAAGGACTCGAAATTCCACTGTGTGGCCGTGATGAGATGTTTTCAGCCCAGCTGCTGAGAGGTGTGCGCTTGAAACCTGTATTAAGAACTTGCGCTCAAGCGGAGCAAAGATGACCAGAGGACCAGAAAACTGTCATTCAGATACACCCAGAACTTTTTTGGGGCAAAAACTAAAGCAGAGACATAAATATCAATTCAATATTGATAACTAAAATGGGTCGTGTAGGAGGGTTTCAGCTGTAACATGAAATAAAAATAACAATTCAAACAGTATTAACGATAAATATGTACTAAAAAACTGTGAAGAGTTCGTGTATATTCTAAAATCATAACTAAAGAAATTATTTACACTGCTTTGTAAATAGAACTAAAGACTGTACACACTCGCTTGCTTTTTAAACATGTGTAAATAGCCAATTCTGTCGTGGACAAAAGTATAAATCTCGTTTTTTTATTTTCTCCTAGTTAGAAAAATGCAATAAATGATAGAAAATTGTAAAGAAATAAAAAATGATTTATTTATGTAGACATACAGTATATAAAACTCTATAAACTGAATTCAACGGGCATGTTATCAACACTGACTATGTCCTCAAGTCGACACTCGGGGAAAGGCACTTTTACGGTATATCTAAATAAACCTGAACGCCCATCCTCGACGCCATGTCCTGCTTACTCACTGTGCTGTTGTAGACCATGGACCTTTATAGACTGTTTTATTTTCCTCAGAAACAGACTTTATTTTGGTTGATTCGTATATTTAAAAAAAAAGGAAAAAAAAAAAGGTTCGCATCAGGTTGAAATTTCCGTATTTGCCTCCGAGCAGCCGTGTGCTTATGAATCAGACGAGACGATGAGTACGTGGAACCTTTTCAGAAAGTGAACTAGGTAGAAAAGATGGTGAAGACAATGTATAGTCGAGAGCCATGGTCAGAGCCTATCTTTGGCCTTTTCTACAAAACACTGTGTGACCTCAACCAGGCCTTGAGCACGTTCTCCTCCAGAACCTGTAGCAGTGGAGTTGTCCCGAGACCATCGAGTGAATATGTCCATGCTGGATTTCACTGGACATTTGGACATAAAGGACGTCCTCTATGCTTCAGGGCGCCAAAATGGGACACCGAGTGCTCAACTAATTCCTGCTCAAAGCCGGCATTTTACCTTAGAAAGTGCAATTTCAGGTCTCTTAATCATAAGCAACCACACCTACACCTCGTCTCTCACTAGTTCTTTCTCTATGTCTCTCACCCTCACTTTCTCTCTCTCTCTCTCTCTCTCTCTCGCACTCTGACAGACACAGTGTGGTCCTAAATCTTGAAAATTTATTCCCTCAAAAAAAAAAAAATTCAAATTGAAATTAGTGTTACATCAAATTAAGTATCACAAGAGTTTTTTTTTAATAATCATAACTATTTTTACAATTTGCAATTTGTAGCCTATCCTTGATATATTCACAGACAGATCAAATATTTAATTGTTGCAAAGCTATTCAACAAAAGTATACGTTTCTGTTGGCGTGTGTTCATGAGTGAAAGGTTTTCACTTTTTTCCCTGAACTGTAGAGTTGTGTTTTTGAATAAAATGCACCCAATTAGGCAAAATGCAATTTTCCTTTCAAATGTAGTAGGCTAGATGTTCCAGTTGAAAAAAAAAAAAAAAGCTGCCTACAGTTATAAGCACCTACAAGCTACCTACACACACACACACACACACACACACACACACACACACACACGCAAATAAACTACAGCTGCCCTGCTACGCAGTGAGGATTGTGTTACATTGATCTTTGCTCTGTAGCTCTGTAAAGTTCAAACAGATCTGGTGTTCTCAGTCATCAATTGTAAATATTTATTTTGATCATTTTTTTAGTAAAATACTAATGCCAAAAAATTGCCTTTGAGTCTTTTTTTTTTTTTTTTTTTAGAAATTGAATGAAATCAGATTACTGTAATAAGTCAGTCTGTAATGCAGAATAAATCAATCTAATGTACACTCACCGTTCACTTTATTAGGAACACCCGTGCACCTGCACATTCATGCAGTTACCTAATCAGCCAATCATGTGGCAGCAGCACAATGCAAAAGAATCATGCAGATACAGGTCAAGAGTTTCAGTTCACGTCAAACATTAAAATGAAGAAAAATGTGATCTCTGGGCCTTTGATTGTGGCATGGATATAGGTACCAAAATTCGCTGTTGTCAAGGTTTGATGTGTTCTGCATTCTGAGATGCTTTTCCGCTCACCATAGTTATAAAGAGTGCTTATTTTAGTTATTATAGACGTTCTGTCAGTTAAAACTAGTCTGATTCTCATTCTCCTCTGATCTCTCTCATCAACAATGTGTTTCAGACTGCAGACTCTCCACACAAAGGATGTTTTTTTTTTTCTTTTTTCTTTTTTTGCATCATTCTGTGTAAACTCTAGAGACTGAAAATCCTAGGAAATCAGCAGTTTCTGAAATACTCAAACCTGCGCATGTCTCACAAACAACCATGCCATGGTTAAATTCACAGAGATTACACTTTTCCCCCATTCTGATGTTTGATGTGAACAATATCTGAGGCTCTTGACCTGTATCTGCATGATTTTATACATTGGGCTGCTGCCAAATGATTGGCTGATTAGATTGCTGCATGAATGTGCAGGTGTACAGGTGTTCCTAATAAAGTGGGAGGTGAGTATGTGATGCCATTGAGCATCTTCTCTAGTAAAAATATTTAGGCTCCATTTACACCTGGTCATTTCACTCATTTGAGTATCAGCATGATCCAAGATGCATTTAAACCAGACTGAATTCATATTCTACGAAAGCACTAGTAATTTCTGGCGCCTGATTAATCGGAAGGTGTTGATTGATTTTCTATAACAGAATCTCGGACATTAGTGCAGCTGCAAATCACAGGTCTATATATTAATACATTATCGTTTCTATAGTAACAGTTCATTCACGGGGACTCGTGCTCCAGCTGCTCACATCATCGAAATCTAATAGCGAACAGATTAAAATGTCGTTTTATTTAACAAAGAAATACATATAACTGTTGATATTCTCTGAGGAGATGTTTTTTTTTTAACATTTATGGAAGGAGTCTCCAGTGCCAGTGCTTTGTAACAGTCTGTAGGTTTTGCACCACAGGAAGAAAAGCTTTCAACACAGAGGATATTGCTATTTCTCAATTTCGTTCTTTCAAATAAATAAATAAATAAATAAGTCGCTATGGTACAGGTATAAGAGAGGATAAAACCTCTACAGGATGTGCTGTTATAGGAAAACAATTAACTGCTGGGTGGTAACAATAAGTCTGCTCTGTATCACGCTGCATCTTGACAGGGATTATCTTCCTATAACAGAACACCTAGTTGTGTTATGTATTTAATGCTTAAACCACTTCAGAAGTTGGGACACAAAAGTAAATCTCATCCATCTCTCTAAACCAGTGTTCTGAACTAGCAACTATGACAGATATTGTAGTAACATATTGAACAGTACTGAATACAATACTGTATTGAACAGGTTAAACAAATTACCCACCAGTACTTCTTTGAGTTTAAGGAAATTAAAAATAGTGTGAACAATATTCAGCATTATAAGCTCAGCATATTACATGCGGTCAGTTTTTAAACCGACTAACGAGTGACACATTTGACGCATTTCAAATAAGATTTACTTAAAAAAAAAATTCTTCTGTTTTTCTCATACTAAATTGTTTCAGAAAGTAAAAAAAAAAAAATCATGAAAAAACAAAGGCAACCTGAGTAAACACAAAATATAGAGTTTTTAAATGATAATGTTATTTATTGAAGCAAAAACGTTATCCAATGCCAGCTGGGCCCGTGTGTAAATGTATTTGCCTCCGCAGTTACTAATTCCACAAATCTATGAAACTGCATTCATAATGAGGTTCAGCTGGACTAGACACAACCAGGCCTGATTATTGCAAACCTTGTTCAATCACATCAACACTTAAATAGAACTTTTTCAACAGTATGAAGTTGGTTAAAAGGTCTTACCCAGTAACACACTATTCCAAAATTGAAAGAAATTCCAGTAACGATGAGGAAGAAGGTGATTGAAATACATTAGTCTGGGAAGGGTTACAAACCGATTTCAAAGGCTCTGGGACTCCAAAGAACCACAGTGAGAGCCATTATCTCCAAATGGAAAAAAAACTGGCACAGTAGTGAACTTTCCCGGAAGTGGCCGACCTTTTAAAATTCCTCCAATAGAGCACAGCAACTACTCATCCAGCAAGTCACAAGAGAGCCTAGGACAACATCAAAGGAACTACAGGCCTCTCTTGCATCAGTAAAGGTCACTGTTCATGACTCCACTATCAGAAAGACTCTGGGCAAAAATGGCATCCATGGAAGAGTGGCGAGGTGAAAACCACTGCTAACCCAGAAGAACATTAAAACTCATCTGACTTTTGCCAAAACAGTCAAAAGTGGAATTGTTTGTAAGACAGGGGTCCCGTTACATCTAGCATAAACCAAACAGAGCACATCATACCTATGGTCAAGCATGGTGGTGGAAGTGTGATGGTGTGGGGATGCATTGCTGCTTCACGGCCTGGGCAACTTGCAATAATTGAGGGAAACATGAATTCTACTCTTTACCAGAAAATCCTAAAGGAGAATGTCCGGTCTTCATTCCATAAATTGAAACTCAAGCGCAACTGGATTATGCAGCAAGGCGATGATCCAAAGCATAAGATTAAGTCCTAGTCCTAGAAGTAAGCGAAAGACTGATCTCCAGTTATCAGAAGCATTTGGTTGCAATTATTGCTGCTAAAGGTAGCACACACACACACACACACACACGTTTTAAGTTTAAGGGGGCAATAAGTGTTTCACATGGGTGATAGGAGCTGAATAACTTCAAAAAATGAATAAATAAATAAAAACTGCATTGTGTGTTTACTCAGGTTGCATTTTTTTTGTGCTTGTTTGAAGATCTGAAATTATTTAGTATGAGATATACACAAAATGAATATGAATAATCTCTGTATATGTATGTGCACCACATTCACCTCATTTTAATACAAACCGACTGTTTTGACCTTTATTATAAGCACTTATTGTAGGGTTTGAGGTCACTTGAGCATTAGTAGGTCATATGACAATACCATGTCTATAGGCTGTACCTGTGCTAGGAAGTCAGAAACTTACCCAAAGTCCCCAGAAGTTTCGCTTCTCTGACACGTCCTTTAAAACATTGTCTGTTGTATTGTTCTGCTTTTTTTAAGCACAGACATTACTTGGTTCTTGTTTGGTTGTGGCAGAAAATGCTAGAAAAGTGAAGGCTATATAAAAGAGGAGTCACTTTATGCTGAAAAAAAGCACAAAAAGTCTCTGTCCACAGGATGTAATGGAATCTTTACCAATACGTCAGGTCGGACAGGATATATATTACCTGGGATTATTTCTACTGCTCATTTTATAGACGGTAAAATACAGTGTCATCTTTCAAGATGTGCGCAAGAACAGTGTGTACAAATTACTTACACAATGGATTTAGACAGAGCGAAAATCTGAGAGAAAAGCGGGTAGTAATTACGTTATCCCTCCTCTCTGTGTAAAAACCAATCCAGTCCGAATAGAGCTTGAGTAAGGCAGCTCAGAAAACATGGAAATTTAATGAAGTAGGCATCTAATCATGGTAAACACCTGGAAAATTCCAAATGGATGGACTATTTTAGGAATATTAGGGAGGTGGAAGAGAGTACAGTTGGGTCATTAAGCCATCGATGTTATATATTTAGCACATTTTTAAAATATATTTGATCAATATAACAATATATGCTAAGATATTCTGTTTTATTTTTATCTGCTGATGCCCCATTTATATGTCCGTTCATAAATCCACCAACTAATGTGGATAAATTAATTCTGTAGTTATCACTAAGCCAGCTTTTAACACTGAGTATATACTTCATTCTAGAATTTTAGAAATCAGAGGACACAGTGGCTTAGTTTTTAGCAGCCAGGGTTGGGGGTTCAAATCCTGCTTCAGCCCTGTGTATGTGGAGCTTGCATGCTCTCCTAGTGCTTCAGGGGTTTCCTCCGGGTACTCCAGTTTCCTCCACAGTCTAAAAACATGAGCTATAGGCTGATTTGGCATTTCCGAATTGTCCATAGTGTGTGAATGTATATGCCCTGCAATGGATTGGCACCTCGTCCAGGGTGTCCCCTGACTTGTGCCCTGGGATAGGTTCCAGGCTCTCTGTGACCCTGTGTAGGATAAGTGGTATAGAAGATGGGTGGATGGAATTTCATTAAATTGTGCTCAGATAATAATAGAATAATTGATTAGTCATAAAGGGGTTATTAAGCACTGAATTGACTTTAACATTAAAAATGCCCTCAAATGTGATCCTGGAAAATGGTTTCCTCGGGAGTGAAAATCCTGTCAGTCCCCTCAGCATGGAAGGAGGCAGGCACTTGGCTGTGCTCAGCTTCCTGACAGCGAGTCCACACCTCCTATTCAGCATAATGCTCAAAATAATAACGATCACTCCTTAACAATCATCAATATTTACGCCGAAGGTGTTCATTTAAAAGAGTCGATCCGCAGTACGGCTGAATAACAACGTGGCTGATGAGAGGCGGATTTGTCTTAGACAGTAAAATGATCAGTCTGAGAGAACGTGGGAAAGACGTCTCATCATTGTTGCCTGGGCTTGATATTTCAGCACCATTTCCTTGGCAATATGGAGTAAAAGCAAGAAGGGAAGAAGCCTTGAGCTGGTAATCCTCACGGAACTGATGTAGACAGAGGAGGATGAGTCATAGCAAAGGTTAAACTTTGCGATCAAAATCATAAGGAGCTGTACTAACTGCAAGACATTATCAATCCCTCACTTGCTTTTTTTTCAGTTCTGTTGCATAACACATCTGTGAGTCATCAAATTGTCTTTCCATGACATTCCCGAAGGGAGCTGTCAGTACAGGATTACAGTTATCTTGAGGATTTTTTTTTCAGTCCTATTGAATGGCTTTCTCCTTCAACCTAGAGCTAATTCATTCATTTTAGGAGGAGTTTTTATATAGTATGTTAGGGATGGAACAGAACACAAATAAATTATTTGGAACAAGGTTAATGGGTTCTACAAATACAGATACAAATAACAGTCACACTATTTTCATTACAATTTTTTTTAAGAAAGCTTGCCAGGACATCAGGACTGGAATCCTGGAGGTGTTCACTTTCATGTGGGCACAAGCAAATGGTCAGATATGAAGTGGTGGTTTAAATTAATAACTAGTTAGTTTATATTTTGGAAAATACAACCAGCTATATTCATTAGAATACTGTGGGCAAGTATAAACAAAAAATAACTGCGCAATTTGGGTGGCTGGGTTGGGGGGGGGGGGGCGGGGTTGCAGAATTATGAACTGGAGTTATGGAGATGAGGTTGAGGAACTGTCAAAGCTGGAATTTCCAAACTATGATGGCAGTGCTAGCATTTTTTTACTGCTGGGATTTTTCCCAGTGTTTTCCAGTGTTTCCGATGACAGAGTAGTGGGGTTTATATTTATTTTTTTTAAAAATGTAAACCTTAAGTGCTCGGCTTTAAATACAGATACAGATATGGATATTTGCAGCACTTAACAGATACAGATAGCGGCATTATGTTGCACTCCTATTATATATGTATGATTCATTAAAGCTCTACATCTTCCTAAACCATTCCAAATAAGATATACGACCTTGCTGTGTGTAATACCATAGTATACTGGGAGCAGCTGTACATTCTTTAGCCTACGCTTCAGGACCTTCGATATCCCTCCGGTTGGCTCTCTGTTTTCTGATGATTGTGCACTGCGGTTCTCTGCTTCGCACCACAGACCTTATCTCGCTCCACCTACAGCAGCGAAGAAGACAACGCTTCATGCGTGGCATACTAATCTCCCATTAATGAATATGTGAATTTCTGGTGTTTCTCATTATTGCTGCCCGTACAAAGCTCTCCTGCGGGGAACGAAAGCAGTAGAGCATGGTTAAACAGAACTTCAAGTACAGGGAACTGGCTAGTGCGATTCCCAGGATTGTCATCATGATTAATTATGTTGTAGAAAATTTTATTGGAGGAAGAAACCAAGGCGGATGAGCAAATCCATTTCAGAGGAGAATCCATCGAGTATAAATGTATGAGGCAATTTTGCATCATACCATTAATGGTGTTTTTTAATTTTTTAAATAGCTGTAAATCTGAGCAGGTGGCCAAAGTGAGCATGCTGCAGAGAGTCAAGGTCAGAAAATGGTGATACCCCCGACTGAAAGACACCCAGCTGAAATTACGGAAGCTCTGAGCAGTGGAAACGTGAATAAATATTGCAGCGCCGCTGTGTTTGGAGAGGGGGAGGAATAAGAAGCCCTCCTCCTCCAACAGATGTTAGTACATATGTCAGAACAGAAAGAAGAGCACTAATGACCTTCAGGGGAAATGAAGTGGAGGATGTTTTAAGAGCGTGCAGCTTTTCTCATGTGTCGCCATCAAAATCAGTATTTTTGCACATTTATAGATTAATACATTTGTGTAATAGTAAAGCAGCTTGGAATATTGATTAGCTCCCCAAAGCCACACTTAATAAGGTGCCACACTTGACAAGATAGAGGTCTACAGAAGTATGAATCATCCCTTATATTATGCCCTGTATCTCAAGAGTATGGTCTCAACAGATACTAAGGTGGAAAAGGAGCTGGATTGGATATAGCAGCTGATAAAATCATAAAGCAGGCCTTAACTCATGGTGTCAGAAACAGTTAAAAGAGACAGTTAAAAGAACAGGGTCCAAAGAGCTCTCCAGTTCTGGTTGAGTGGTGAGGAGAATAATTACTGATGACTCATTCTCATGTGGGTCAATAAGAGTGGATGTTCACATAAGAATTAATCTTTGCAAGCAGCCAAAAGTGGGTTTGAGGAATATTGAGGTGCCAAATCCAAATGAAGGTGTACAAAGACATAAAACATTTCTTTTATTATGCTCTGTCTCTACAGGATGGTCCCAGCGGATACTACAGGGGAAATGGAGCTTGATTGGGTAAAGCAGTTGATAACTTCCTGTAAGGAACATTAGGCTTAACTCATAGCAAACGAAACAGTTAAAACAGAGACACAAATCAAGAATTGGAGAGATTGGACTCTCAGTGAAGAATTGTCTTGACTGGACAAACATGGAGACTAAGGGTATGATGAGCTAACTGGTTGTGGTTAAGAGGAGAATATGGCCAATGGCCAATTCTCCACATGGGGCAATGCAGATAATGTTGATATATATTTTGATATATCTTTACAAGTCATCAGAGTCGGCTCTAGAAATTTTGATTAGCTCCCCAAACTACTCTCAGTAAAGTATAAAATCCACTTGGAGCTCTACATTAATAAAAAAGCCTTTATCATGCTCTGTATCTATAATTTGGTCCCAACAGATACTAAGGCAGGAATAGAGGTGGTTTGGGTATAGCAGCTGATAACATCACAAGGCAGGCCTTCACGCATAGAGTGAGACCATTCAAGAACTGGGAAGACCGGAAGAGCATGGAGAGAAAGAGTCCAAAGAGGGTTTAGTAGAGAATGATTACAGATGGCTTATTCTCCACATGGGGCAAGACATAACACATGTTCATATAAGAATAAATATTTGCAGTCAAAGTAGGCTCAAGGAAAATTGATTATCTCCCCCAAATCCACGCTTTATGTGGCGCCAAGTCCATATAGCACAGTCATACAGAAAACCACCAGTTCTTTTACTATTTATCCTTCTCAGTAACTACAGTATGGTTCCAATAGCTCCTAAAGCAGAAATGGAGCAGGATTTGGTGTAACAGTTGATAACATCACGAGGCAGTCTTAACTTGGAAGGACAAAAGAAATGTTGGAAGGAGAAATACTCTGATAGAGTTTGAGAGATGTGGCCTTGGAGAGAAAAGCTCAAACATGGTTGAATGGAGAGTGACTTCAGATGTCTCATTCTAAACACGGACATAATGGATAGTGTACTAGTGTGAATTTTGGCCAGCAGTCACAGTAGGCTCCAGGAATATTAATTAGCTTGCTAAAGTCACTCTCTATGTGGTGCCAAAGAAATCCAGCTCATCTTTTATTATGCTCAGTCACTCCATCAGCTCAGAGCTTCTCCTGCAACCACATACAGCATGCTGTTTTCATCCATTCATTCCAACTAGGTTAGATTCATTGACATTCTTGCGGATTGTACAGTCGAGACTCGCTGATGAAGCAGCAGGAGGCACAGGGGTGTAATTGGCATTTGGTTAATGTGTCTGCCGTACGTTCCTCTGCCTTGTTGTCACACTTTAAGCATACTTAATGCTTTCTGACACCCCTGTCGTGAGGTGTTTGGACATTTTGCTAAGCACTGTCATCCTTTTGCACCACAATTAGGACCGTGCATTGAAGCCTGTGCGTGTGATACATTGTGTCCTGTGTCAGATCAGCTGTCAGGTACCATTAGCACCTGTGGATTTAGGCAGGCTGCCTATGGATGTATGACCAATTCATTGTATGATTAGGACAAAGCTAAGATATACCTAATATATGTATTTATATGAATATTCAGTCAAAACCGTTGCTGTAGTGAGGATTATGGGGATGTAAAAGTCTCCTCAAGCAAGGAGTGATGCGATGCTGCCCCCTAGTTTGAGCAACTGGTAAACTGCACTAAAAACATGTGCAAATCAGTGGGGTCTAAGACATCTTTCAAAAAACATTTATCTGCAAAATGCCGGTGTGGCTGCACCTTTTCATTCCAGCCACACAGGAGCCACAGCTAACAACCTCTCAAATAACCAAGATTAACCGATTAAGTAACTGGAATCAGTTGTAGCACCTGTGTATCAGAATGAAAACCAACAGGCGCGATAGCACTTTGCAGATAACACTGAATAGCTCTGGGTTAGATCAATGACCACCAACCCTCTTTCATGTAGATCTGCCTTCCCTAGAATTCAGTTCCAGCCCTAATGCAACAAGGCTGATCTGTCTATTTGTTATCTCAACCACGTGAACTCAGGATAATATGTAAACAGGGTGGTCGAAGACATTTTAAGGGGTCCAAACATAACACAGTACAATTATTTAAATATACCCCAAGAACAAAATGAAAACTCATTTAATCTTCGTTTTAATGTGAACACACTTTATAACATTGATACTGTTGAGTGGTTAACTCCAGTAAAGCATATCCTGATCTTTTCAGCTCTAAAATAACTAACTGCTATTGTTAACTTTACTAGTCATACAGTAGCTTCCTAGCTAGCTAGGCTTTGAGAGTGAACCAAAACATACACAAATCAGCCATAACATTAAAAACCACCTTTAGTACACCTGGGTGACTAGGAACAGGAAATTGTTAAACCATGACTTCCTGTTTCACAGGGTTATAAATATGAGGTAACACATAGGCCAAATTCCCTTAGTCATTCATCACAATGGGTAAGACCAAGGAATATAGCTGTGATGTGCGGCAACACATGTCTATATTGTCTCAACACACTGTGAAGAGGATGGTTTGAGTGGCCAAAAAATCTCCAAGGATCACAGCTGGAGAATAGAAAACCTGTGGGGTGAACTGAAGAGGAGAGTCCACCAATGTGGACCTCGAAATTTAAAGGATCTGGAGACATACTGTATGGAGGAACGGTCTCAGATCCCTTGGCATGTATGCTCCAACCTCATCAGGCATTATAGGAGAACACTCAGAGCTGTTATCTTGGCAAAGGGAGGTAGCACAAAGTATTGACTAAAAAGGTGCCAATAATTGTTACACACCTATATTTAACAAAGATATTTTTTAATAAACCTGTGTTGTGTTTGCAATTGTTTGCTATCCATGAGAGCAGAGTATTTTTTGTGAATTTCTTTTAACAAAAGATCAAAATGTTAAAAAAAATAAAGACAATTGTTCACAGCCTTCTTTGCTCATATTTACCAAGGGTGCCAATACTAGTGGAGGGCACTGTATGTACAAAAACATATTGGATCCATAATCTCCTCAACATAGTGAATTTTGAAAGTATTGTTTGAAAATACCTGCAACTACTGAAGCCTGTAAATCGTTTTCATCCAATATACTGGACTTTATAAAGAAAATGCATTAAACATATCCTCTGCCTTTGGACTTTTTTTTGTCTTTTTTTTTTTCTACGGATCTGACTTTTGGTCTGATATGTCTGTTGCACCCCTTTCCCCTATTTTGTTTTAAGCTGATGATTCCTTACATGCTTGTATTGTTTTATATTTGAAGTGCACTAAAAAAAATTGATCACAAAAAAAGAAACAAATTTGGTTTAAATAATATAAACCTAGATGAACTTTAACCCCGTAAATACCATTCAGTTACTTTTGTAACTGCTGTTAATGTTTATTTTCACTGTATTTACTAACTGATGCTGAAGTAAGATGAATAACTGACTAATACGCTGGGAAATATAGGGGTCAAAATAAAATAACTACATTATCTCTATTACATGAATAATACATGAAAGAGAGTCTTGAGTCAGTGTGTTGATCATATGATGAAGATGAGGTAGAAAAGGGCGCAAATCCTTCCATATCATTTTTTTTTTATTACACATATATAGCTTTGATAATGGTTTTTAAAAGCACCCTTCACACTGCACAAGTTAATCTCATGACATAAGCGTTTGGCCACTAAAGGGCTTCCTCTGATCCAATTAAGCAATAACAGAGAAAGGCATAGAAAGATGGATATTCAGCCATGCACACAGATGATCCTTCATTATCAGGATAAAATCGAATTCATGTTAAGCAGTATGTACAGCAATTGCTTGTAACTCCTTACAATTTATAAACCCTTAATGACGTTCAGCACTTATACAGTTGATTGTAGGTTAAAAACACAGCATAATGCATTACTCTGAAATAAAAAGGCAGAATACTGCTAAAAGCGTAGACATTCACACAGTAAGCAACTCAGATTAGTCATGAGTGACAGAGCAGTGCAAAATAAATTAATTCATTAAAAACTCACAGGCAAACCTAAGTCACCATGCAAACCTTGTGACTGTCTAGTTTTAGGGTCTAGACAGAGAAAGAAGCGTGATTGCAAGAGAAAGAATACTCTACAAAGTAAGTAGGTGCTTATGCTTATTAGTGTATAACAGTAGCAGAGTAAATACTACGGCTGGGCAAATAAATAAATACAGACTCTCTCAAATGTCACTTATTGCTTTGGTAGCCAGAAAAAAAAAAGAAGAAAAAAAACCTGGAACATTCCATGACTTTACATCAACACCAAAGCATCATGAATCGAGTACAATGATGTTCACAAAATGCTCACTATAACCATTTTGGCAAGTTTCTAATCGACACCTCTTGGCAGCAAACTCTTCTCTGGTTAATATTTGTTGTAAAAATGTGAAAATCACAAATGGTGAGATATATAAGAGCGACTCACATTAATTACACTGTTAATGGCTGAATTTGCGCTGCTGCTTCTATTCATTTTACCTACATAAGCGTGCTTTATTTCCTTATATGCTAGCTCGTTTGTCCTGTGTCACATTGGACTTGGAGTAAAAGCTCCACCTACTGGTCAATAGGGAGCTCTGTAACTCACACATGACACTGAATATCTGATTAAAAGTGTAAGCAAAAGTCCACCCTGCAACACATCTGTGAGGTGTTTAGTGACTCTGGTGCTAATCTGTTGGTTGTTGCTGTAATTGCTTTAATCCCTTGAGAAGTTTGCGGTTGTGTGCCGTGGTGGTGTTTAATAAGAGAAAAAAAAAAAAATCTAACACAAGGGATATAATGTTCAGATTTTGCTGTTGGATCCTAACACCAAAAGAACAAGAGCATCATTTCCAGGGATCATATTAATGAGGAATCCAACACAGAAGTAGCAGAGGCAAACATTGGTGAAAACGCTGGACTCAAAGTTCCAGGATGCAATGCAGCTACACGACACAGCTGCAATGAGATATTGGTATTAATAAGAAAGTAAACATAAGTGCTGTCATAGACTAGTTTGTACATAAATGACCACTATGTTCAAGTTTATGCACGACTAAAAATAATTAAGAGTTGCACTAAGTGAAGTAGTGTTACCCTAACCTTAAGTTATAAGTTAAAGCTTAAATAAATACTACTCCCTTGTAGGTTCAACTTTCACTGTAAACAAAACTACTATGTAATACAAAAGGACTAAAGCACTGCTGCATCGCTCTCTTTAGGTAGAGATGAAGAAAGGGCTGAATCTAATCAAATCTGACTGCACCGCTATGAGGTAACGTAGGAAACCATTCACCAAAGCGAAAACAGACTAACAAGTCAATGGAAGAAGTTTTAAACTCAAAAAAGCCAACTCATAATTTCATTGTAAAATAAATCTTGGATGACATTAAAGGTCCCATTAATCATAAAGACTAATATGTAAGTCATTCAGGGTGGATTTTTCCTTTAAAACCAAATATTAAAAAGATTACAGTGTCAATGCTGTGTCCAGTGCAAAGGAAATAAATGTCTTTGCAACAGGATGTGTTCCAATACTGTTTTAACAAGCCCTCATTGACTTTACCTTACCTCAAACACGTCCCTTTGGCTGAATCTCCATCAGCAATATTGGCAGCCTATATTCACATCATCCGATCAGATTCGAAATTGGATGTTGCAGCGTTACATGCGTCTGAACTGCAAGTCAGTGAGGGTGTGCTAAATTCAGTAGAGATAACGTTGTGCACGTGTACATTCACCGTGGTCTTCAGTGATGCTGGTGATGTGAGCTTACTAAATGTCTGACAGAGAGAGCAGCGCAGCCATAAATACTGACTTCATGTGTTCATGTGTGTGAACAAAAACAGCTCCATCCAGTCGGCAGTGATGACAGAAAGCTTAGACATAGTGAAGAATGGTAAGAGGTCAGAGATGAGGGATGAGGTGAGGAGCTACAGGTTGACCAGGTGAAGGTCGGAGGCGGTGAAATGAGGGCACAGTGCCATGTCGGGATTTTTCAGCTGCTTCAGGACGTGCTTGTGGAATTTGGCGCGCACTCGGTTAAACTCCATGATGTCACATGGGTCCTCCTCGATCCAGAACCGGTGGAACTCCTGCATCAGATAACCTAATGAGAGAGAGAGAGAAAAAAACAATTTAGCAATAATCTAAAAGTCCTCTGTTGTGAAGACTTTCCTGTACGGGAAACCCTACTAACTGTTACACAGAACTGACACTGGAGACTCCTTCCATAAATGTTATATAAACTTGTCATTACAGAAAACCTCACTATAGCAACAATGATCTATTTTGTTAAATTACAACAGTTTTTTAATCCCTTTATCATCAATCGAAGAGTTAATAAAACGTGTATGGAATAGAGATCAACCGATAGTGGATTTTACCGATACCGATAACTAAGTTTGGCGGTACCTGCAGATAACCGGTTAATCAACCGATAGTTTTTGATCAAGGTTTCTTTATTAACATTTTTCAAATTAATCATACAACACCAACCAAACAGACAGAACAACCCCCCCCCAGTGCCAGACACAGAACATACATATTACATATTATAAAGCCAGACCACCATAGAAGAGAGCAAAAGAAACAAAATTATAGACAATGATCACATAACAATACTGTCAGCATCCACGTCTCTGACAAAGAACAGAAAAGGTTGCCAGATTCTGTAAAATTTCCCAGTTGCCCCCCTGACAGTGTACCTAATCTTTTCCAACTTAAGATGAGACATGACTTCCCCGACCCAATGACCATACACTGGTCAACCGATAGTTTTTAAAACTGATACTGAATGGAACCATAACACTCAAAGTAAAATATTTCTTTATTACAAAAATAAACAGTACTGACTGTACCATGAAAATGTACTGTACCTTGTTATATGAAATAAATATATAAATATTAATATATGTTAGTATTAATAAATAGTGCTCACTGAAACCTCAGTGCCTGCTGCCATCAGGTCTTGCTGCAGGTCATTTGCAGTCACTCGAGGGTTTTTCACAACTTGCCTTCTCAGAAATCTGGTTGCAGCCAATGATAGCTTCCTTTGTCTGCCCCATCCAGGTAGTGTACACTCAACAAACCCGTAGCCAGTTCAGGTATTTCATACATTTTCTACCCCTAACCAGTTCAGGTATTTCAAATGTTTTCCGCCCCTAACCAGTTCAGGTATTTCATATATTTTCTACCCCTAACCAGTTCAGGTATTTCATATGTTTGCCGCCCCCTAGCCAGTTCAGGTATTTGATATATTTTCTACCCCTAGCCAGTTCAGGTATTTCATATGTTTTCTATCCCTAGCCAGTTCAGGTATTTCATACATTTTCTACCCCTAACCAGTTCAGGTATTTCATATGTTTTCCGCCCCTAACCAGTTCAGGTATTTCATATGTTTTCCGCCCCTAACCAGTTCAGGTATTTCACATGTTTTCCGCCCCTAACCAGTTCAGGTATTTCATATGTTTGCCGCCCCTAGCCAGTTCAGGTATTTCATACATTTTCTACCCCTAACCAGTTCAGGTATTTCATACGTTTTCCGCCCCTAACCAGTTCAGGTATTTCATATGTTTGCCGCCCCTAGCCAGTTCAGGTATTTCATATATTTTCTACCCCTAACCAGTTCAGGTATTTCATACATTTTCTACCCCTAACCAGTTCAGGTATTTCATACATTTTCTACCCCTAGCCAGTTCAGGTATTTCATACATTTTCTACCCCTAACCAGTTCAGGTATTTCATACATTTTCTACCCCTAGCCAGTTCAGGTATTTCATACATTTTCTACCCCTAACCAGTTCAGGTATTTCAAATGTTTTCTACCCCTAGCCAGTTCAGGTATTTCGTGTGTTCCAGCTCAAGCACACGTGTTGCAACTAATGAAGCCCTTGATTAGTTGCATCAGGTGTGCTTGAGACAACACCTGTTTTGCATAATTGTGCTGTTGTGAGGGATTCTATTCTGGGGGTTGAATCATTTTGAGACTGGAGAAGTCATTATAAGTTGCATTTTCAGTTGAATTTGGGGAAACCACTTGAAGCATTCGTTGTGTTGAACTATTTCAGTTGCTTTTGTTTGATTTGTTCATTGCAAACAGCTGAAAGTCTATAAATTTGGATGACATTGTCTATAAAAATAGAAAATGTTTGTTTAACATTTTTATGAAAGGAGTCTCCAGTGTCAGCGCTTTGCAACAGTCAGCAGTAAAGCTGAAACTTTACGTTTTCTGACATGAGAAGGTCCTCAGGATGGAGGCGTTTATATTTTGCGGTATCTCTGTTATGTAACAAGCTGTTTTTTTGTTTTATTAACTTCAAGAGAAACAAATTTTATTATTGCATCTTACAGCTTAACCCTGACAGAACCTGTCAAATACTTACTGGATGTTCTAATAATATTCTCTGTTACCTAGCATAAAGTGTAGTGATGGCTAGCTTACGTAAATTTGCTAAATTATTATACTGTGTCAGTATGTTATGCGAAGAAGTATGTCAGGTCAAAGAGAAAGAAAAAAAGAAGGCTAGTAGTAAACGAGGTTGTGATCAAATTTGGGCTTGCTCTTATGCAAGGTTTCCTCTCTTAAATGCTCATAAATGTCTGTCTAAATCTATGTGAGCATGCTTGACAAAGACAAAAACCTCTCAGACCAGTGTAGAGTGAATTTTGAGACGTACAGAAGGTTTGCTGGAAGTGAATCAGGCTGGGCATCTCAGGTGCCACGTTGTACAGATGAGTCTTCAGAGCTCCGCTCACCAGCAGGGAGTAGGCCAGGTCCGTGATGTTGATGCCGACAATGGCAAAGGAGTATCTGCGTTACAACACATCAAGCTCAACTTCTTTGTATTAGGACCTCATTTTCACATAAGTTACTCATTGCTACTTTCTACCTATGGAGCTAGTTACTTATCCAAGTACAGCTAACTGATCCAAGAGGACTAAAGCATGCTTTATGCTGTGTCAATCAGCTGTGCCAAATTGTTCAGAAGATTCAGTAGATTTATAGCATATTTTTTCACTGTCTGTTACAGAGTCATGAATATACAGTATAATAATTATACATTTTCATTGTGACCAGGATCTACTTTTTTTATTATTATTATTTAAAAAATTCTTTTTTTATAAAAAAAAAAAAAGGCTCTTAAAGTTCACCTAAAAGAGTTGATTAAAGAGTTGACTCATTCATGAACGAAACATCAGTACAATACATGCAGCAATAATGGCAGGGAAAAATGATATGAGCTTGGGATTGTTTTAACCAAATATCCATCCATCCATCCATTCATTTTCTGTACTGCTTATCCAACACTGTGTATGATAAGCGGTATGGAAAATCGATGGATGGATGGATGGATGGAACTAACAGGCCCAAACATGTTCGAGCATGACAATGCCCCTGTGCATAAAGCGAAGTTTGCTTAGTGGCCTGCACAGAGCACTGACCTCAAACCCACTGAACATCTTTGGGATGAACTGGAAAGCCAACACGCCCCAGGCCTCCTCATCCAACCTCAGTGCCTGACCTCACTAATGCTCTTGTATCTGAATGAGCAAATCCCCACAGCCACACTCCAAAATTGAGTGGAAAGCCTTCCCAGAAGAATGGAGGTTATGATAACAGCAATGGGGGAGTAAATCTGGACTGGGGACGTTCAGGAAGCACATATCAGTGTGATCGTCAGGTATGTACATACTTTTGGTCATATAGTGTATATACAAGTCAGCCTGCAACGTTCAACTGAAAGACTCAAGTTGTTCGAAAAATGAATGAATATCTTTAGATTTGGTGAATGTTTAGACCTCGTTCGTTTGAAAAAAAGCCTAGTGACAAATCCAGCAACTTTTTGAGCAGACTGCTCAAAATACTTTTTGAGGTGAAATACTTTCTCTTTCTGTAAGAAATACAATCTATTATTTTCTTTTCAGATAAAAAAACAATTCTTCCTACTTCATGTAACATGATATGCAAATCGTATGCCTTTCAATGAATATGCAAATTCGTCTATGATGTCATACGGAGATTTATAACAACTTTTTAAGCATGCCTTTCTCTTGAAAATAGCTACCAACATGGTGACTCTGTATGTGTGTGTGTGTATGTGTGTGTGTTTGTGTGTGTATCTTTATGGATGCGTGCTGCACAGCCTCCATGGTGCAGATGAGCATGCTAATGCATGCTGAAAGCTGATGACAGGCCGCAGTGCCGTGCTTTAAATCCTCACACAAAGCCTCGAGGGTGGAGACAGAATGCTAACAGCTACTGTGCAGACTGCAGGATTTACAGCAAAGCAGAACTCTTGCAAAATGCAACATTTTAGCCTACAATGTTGCACTCACCCGATAGCTTTGTCGAATTTCTGCTTCTCCCAGTCAGCTTTGCTCATCTTACTGTAGGCAAACAGAAATGTTAAACAGGACACAAGCATGTCCACAAGGCCATATCCTTCAAGATATCCTTTGTAAACACACAACAGAATCCATCCAAATACAGAGCAACACACACAGCACAAGAATGAGACAGGCAAAAAGAGAAAGCATTCACTGCTACTAACCACTGCTACAATGGAGCATAATGCCTTTGTGTTTACGATGAGATGAGATTAAGAGATAGAGAAGATAAGAGAAAGAGATACAATAAGATTTAGATTAATATAAAAAAAAATATCAAATGGAATTCTTACTGAGAGAGAAAAGATGGAGTACCTGGCTTCCTCTTTGGAAATGTTCCTGCACATGACAAAGCGATGACAAAAACAACAATAAAAAATGAACGAGAAAAACAGAAAAGGAAGGTGTTGACATGTGTGACGCGTGGTGACAGAGCATGCTAAACCTGTCAAATCTCATCCACAGCTGTGCGTATTCATCAGCAGACTGGGACGTTTCAGCAGAAACAAAGGGTGACATATGGACAATGTCTGCAACAGAAAACTGCTGATGGACTTGGACATGTTTCTAAATACAAAAGGTCCTTTTTGTACACTATATGGCCAAAAGTTTGTGGACACCTGACCAACACACCCATATGCTTTTTAAACCTCCACGCTTCTGGAAGGCTTTCCACTAGATTTTGGAATGTGGCTGTGGGAATTTTACTGATGTTAAAAGAGGAGGCCTGACGTTCCAGTTCATACCAAAGGTGTTCAGTGGGATTGAGGTCAGGGCTCTGTCGATTTCTTCCACACCAACTATGTCAAACCATGTTTTCTTTGACCTTGCTTTGTGCACAGGTGCACTGTCATGCTGGAACAGGTTTGGGCCCCTTAGTTCCACTGAAGGGAAACTGTAATACTACAGGATATGAAAACCTTCTAGACAACTGTGTGCTTCCAACTTTGTGGTAACAGTTTGGGGAAGACCCACATACTGTATGGGTGTGATGGTTAGGAGTCCACAAACTTTTGGCCATATAGTGCATACTGCATACTTCAATAAAGAGTTTTATATAGAATATATTGGACTTTCAATAAATGATTTCCTTTTCTTAAATTCCCACCCAGTTGAATAAGTCTAAATTTAAATGTATATTTACTAACTCCTATTAATTATTTCACTTACAGACTTACAAGTACAGGGGCCACGCCTCCTTCACTGAGACTTACAGGCACAGAGGCCACACATACTTCACTGAGTCTGACAGGCACAGAGGCCACACATACTTCACTCAGATTACAGGCACAGAGGCCATACCTCCTTCACTGAGACTTACAGGCAAAGAGGCCATGCCTCCTACACTAAGACTTACAGGCACAGAGGCCACACCTATTCACTGATATTACAGGCACAGAGGCCACACCTACTTCACTGAGACTGACAGGCACAGAGGCCACACCTATTCACTGATATTACAGGCACAGAAGCCATGCCTCCTACACAAAGACTTACAGGCACATAGGCCACACCTATTCACTGATATTGCAAGTACAGAGGCCATGCCTCCTACACAAAGACTTACAGGCACAGAGGCCACACCTATTCACTGATATTACAAGTACAGAGGCTATGCCTCCTACACAAAGACTTACAGGCACAGAGGCCACACCTATTCACTGATATTACAGGTACAGAGGCCATGCCTCCTACACAAAGACTTACAGGCACAGAGGCCAGACCTCATTCACCGAGATTTACAGACGCAGAGGCCATGCCTCCTACACTGAGACTTACAGGCACAGAGGCCACACCTATTCACTGATATTACAGGTACAGAGACCATGCCTCCTACACAAAGACTTATAGGCACATAGGCCATGCCTCCTTTGCCGAGATTTATAGACGCAGAGGCCACGCCCCCTTCTTTTTCTGCCTTAACACACTGTTTTAAATTGTTTTTATGCAGGTGTCTCATGAATAATGTATATCTCTAGAATGTATTTCTTTTTACAGTTTCTTAGGTTTGTGTTGGACCGTCTAAGCATACATTTTTGAGTAACTGTAGTGTGTGCTTGTTGCTCTATTGGACAAAAAGTCAACATTGCCATTGGTGACATTTACAAGTGTTTATACATGTGTAATAATCAAATAATTTCAAAGATACATTAGAAAAAGAAAATGTAAACAGCATTACTGCTGTTGTGGCTTATTTTTTTCATTTGGGACTTCTGTTTTCTTTATGGCCTGTAAAGTAACTTCACTCTTGCTAGAATAGAGCTGTTTTGTTCTGTTTCCCTAAAAACCTACTTACACGTTTAGTTTTTCCTCAGTTTGGGGGAAAAGGAAGGAAGGAATGTACTAACTGCAATTCAGCCTGCAGGCAGCAGGGGGCTTTAAAAATATAACTGGAAATTTTAGGTATGACATCCTCTTCTGCTTAGGGTATCATTATACTGTGTAAAAGTGATTTTAAAAAAAAGTACAAAATTAAAGACAAAATACGTGCGTACAGTGCAGAGAGCAGGCTAAGGCATGCAACAGGGAGGAGGATCTGACCTGTGTTTGGGCTGCAGAGAGTCGTGCAGCACTTGGAGAGCAGCAGCCTTGTCGTGCTCGGCAAAATACCTATTACAACAAATGAAACAGGACAAAGGCACACACCATCTGATTAAACTACATTATAAATGATGAAGTATAATTGCAGTGGTGCACTTTTGTATAATACAATGAATTAATCCATCATCCTACACACCAGAGTGCTTTGTCAGGATAGAAAATTAAACAGACCATCATCGAGATACTGAAGTAAAATCACCTAAATAACATACAAGTGATTTTAACAGCACAGGGCCCACATTGATGTATGAGTTCTGTTTAATTTTTGACCCTTTAGTGTTGCTAACATTTCTGTAAGTATCTCAATGCCAAGATATCGTTATGCCAAGACGAGTTTTATCGGTTTTATTGACCAATCACTGCTGCTACAATAATTAAAGTTTATGTTAACACACTATGTTATGTGCATTGATAGTACAGCTACCACAGAAACACAAGCAAACATACACATTGCATTTTAAATCTCATACTGTGAAAAAAGTATATACTCACAGTAGGTTGTGCAAACCCAATAACCCCATGCCCCTAAAGTCTGTTTTGGGGTCACTGCCTTGGAAGCCAATTTCACACCACTGTTTAGAGATGCGGCCAGTGAGGGCAGAATCAGGACGAAGCGTCTTCCACAGCTACACAAGAGAGAAAACACACACACACACACACACACACACATCAGTTTAGAAAGACCCAAAGGAATAGAGTGTGGTCAAATATTAATTATATAAAATGTCATATTCAGATATATTTGAATAATGAACCTGAAACATACTGAACATTAGCAGTAGCTACACTAGATGTTCATTTCTCATAAGAAATTCACAAAGAGGCATCTTTGTTCATTTTATCACGGTATGTAATGCTTCAGGTTGGTTTACCTTTATATTAACAATAATATTTTCTCGTTGCTGATATTTAGCTAGATTTTACATTTCTTCCATCATCTTAGTCCTTATGCAGGAAGAATCATTTCAATTCAATCCACCAGTTTACAGCAAATCTGATTATCATAGGTTTCCTATTCACTATATATGCTCACTACATAGGGCATAGAACCTACACTGCAAATAATGACATATTAGCAAGTGAAAATATTGAATATTGAATAGCACTGAGCAATTATCTAACATGTCATTATGAGAATATAATAAAAACAAACATAACATTATTAAGCCTATTTCTAGACAGTCTTCCTCATTTAAATACTAAAATTGTTCTATTGGCTGTTAATTTATTTCTTTAACTCCTTACTGTATGGTGTTGCCATATGGCAACAATTAATTTATCTCCAATTTTTTGACAGGCAATAATACAAAACTATTTTCCTGTATGTAACTGGAAAAAGGGGGCTGTAGCTTTGACATAACAAAAAAAAAAAAGCCATGTCACATGACCGGGAAGTGCTGTTTGCACTTCGTTTTCTGCAGTCACATGACATGGTGAAGATCATCATCGGATGAAAAAATGTATTTAGGCAAAACTACTTAAAGGGAAATAATGTAAACACTATCTGAGACATTAACATTTATGTTTTGTCATTTAAACAAGTTTATATATTTTGAGTATTCTGAGTAAAATGTAATTGTTGCCATATGGCAACAACATGTGATAATGGAACTGTGGCATGTGCACTCATGAATTAAACAGGCATGCATAGCAAAAACAGACACTAGGCTTCTCTAATAGTTTACTTACATTTCTTCCACATTCAAAGCAAGAAAAAAGGTTGTAATTTCAGACATTTTATAACTGCACCTTACTTGCTACATTTTATGTTTCAAGAGAAATAATTAAGAATTTAAGAGAAAGAATTAAAAAGATACTTCACCCAAAACATACCTTGATTTAAAAAAAAAAAAAAGTATTTTGAGTAAGTAAAATCCATCCACATACTTTTTACAACTGTAATTAATTTCTAAGAAGATATAACTTTTACATGTTTACTAGGTGGCAAAAAACCTCTGCAACTTAGAGTCCGGAAAATGCAGTAATTGGAATTGTAATCTCATACACTTTGTGTTATTTATGACTATAAGATACTTTCCACTATTGCACATTGTTGCCATATGGCAACAATTTACCAACTAACCCCCCTAAAAAATTTATAAGTTTTTTTTTTTTTTTAATTTCTAAAAAATTTCTTGAACTAATTCAAGTAATAAAAATCCATAAAAACATTTTTGATGCAAATGTAATAATTCATACAGTAGAGGGTTAAAATATCTTTCAATAGAGTAATACTATGTTAAAAGCTTAGTGAGTAAAAGTGTCAAATGTCTTGAAATAGGCTTAATAATTGAATGTTACATAAAGATTATTTGTTACATGAAAATCTCTATATTGGATATTCAAGGTTTCTTTACATGATATCATTTTTAGCAGTATACTTTAGCAGTGCACTATTGTACCAATAGCTATACCAATGTTTAAATAAAAAAAATAATTACATTCAGAGCTCAAGCAACTTGTTTGTTCTACCAAACAAATGAGGAAATAAAGCAGAATATAGTTTATTACACTGTAAATTTAATTTTCACCTTTTGGATCCATGAATATAATAAAAAATTCAATCAGTCCTAGTGAAACCTTTTTTTTAACAGAGCTAGATACCATATTTAGCATTTCTTAACACAAAAGTTTGCAGTTTTTGTGATGATTTTTTTTTCTAAATGTATTGTGTATCAATACCTTCATAAGCATCTCTTCATGATCTGGATTTTCGCAGTCGTATGGCTCCCTGCGCAGCTTCTCCACCTCCAGCACCAGGTTCCTGTAGCCCACTATCTGGAAGAGGCTCGCCTGCAGAGAGATGGCCAGCCTGGAGGAAAACACAGTGACATTAGATGAATGATGAAGCTGCAATGTCAGGGTACAAACAGTACTAAAGCCCTAATATTCTATTTTATAGCATATAAAGAAACAGTGGCAGAGATGGTTCTCTCTGACGTCCTAAAAAAACCTGCTGACCTTAAAAGAGTGCTTGAGAAATCCATCCAAGTTACAGTGTTGAGCGAACTACATAAATATTCAAGTTATGTAAGCAATGGATGTAAGTTCCTGTAATGCTAAATGCTAACCTCTCTGTGTAACAGAAGCTAAATAGTTTTAGATACTTAGCTAACTCTATAAAACTAGTGAGCTATTTATGCGTAGCTATCACACTTCAGTGATTAGATCACAAACTAATAGAGATAAGAGCTTACTGCGAAGTCTTGCCTTCTTCTAGAATGCATTTCTGAACTTTGGATTGTCTTCCTGTTTTTGAATCTCCTCTAGCCATCTTGAATTTGTTTTGTCTGCATCGCTTTTTGTTATTTTAAATCATTTGTTTGAATTACAACCACCAACCCTCTACCTCTGTACTTGGCTTTAGAGTTCTGTGTTCTTACTGTGGATTTGTGTCAGGGTTGATCTTTTTCAGGGCCATGATGTCATCTATGGTCTTCTCAACAGCATCTGGATGAACACTGAGAGCATTCTGCAGAAGCTGATGAGGCAGAGCGCCAAAAATTTACATTTATAGCATTTGGCAGAAGCCATAATCCAGAGCGACTTACATTTATTTACATACTAAACTTTACACTACTAAACCCCCACTCATTATAATGCTCATTACAATATTAGACCACACCCACCCCAACCAGTCAATCTGATCTCAGATCAGTCTGAACAGAGGGTTTAGCTGGTGTTGCGAAGTGCTTTAGCATATTCTTTGTAACATTTTTCATTATTCAAATTAGAAGTGTGTAATAAATGTACCCCTCAACATTGGTGCCATACAAACATGTTTAATATTTGACACCGTGACACAGTTTTAGGTCCCAAAACCTTCTTTACTCACCTCACTTTTAGAACATTTGAGTGAGGATTCTGCAAAAATATAGGAAATGTTAGATATGCTCGTC
Source organism: Ictalurus furcatus (assembly GCF_023375685.1). Taxonomy (NCBI): domain Eukaryota; kingdom Metazoa; phylum Chordata; class Actinopteri; order Siluriformes; family Ictaluridae; genus Ictalurus; species Ictalurus furcatus. The sequence goes on along the minus strand of NC_071272.1, from coordinate 18,346,452 downwards.
ATCTGTAGTTTCATGGTTCCGCAATTTAATGTGAGAAATGACTGTGGTTGTAGTTTGGTTTGTTACCGATCTTGAGGGTTCGGCGGGCACCAGGCTTGTTGTTGTAGCAGATCCGCTGCAGCTCACATCGTCCTGTCACCTTCCTGAAGATAAACTTCAAACCTCGCCACAAACATTTGCAGTACAGAAACACCAGGAACTGGGTCAGCACCCTGCAATGGTGGAGAGAGACGGAGAGAGAGAGACAGAGAGAGAGAGAGAGAGAGAGAGAGAGAGACAGAGAGAGAGAGAGCGAGAGAGAGAGAGACCTTGTTTTCACCTTCTTTTCACAGAAGAGGCCGGGCCTAGGAGGCAGAGTCATATCAAGAGTCATGCTAAGAAAGATTGTAGGTATGAGACAATATACTAAAGCCATGATATGAGACATATACTGTAACAGGCTTCACGAAACGACACTGCTGTGAGATAATATTGACACAAAACGTTACATTTTATATTGTAGTAAATTTATTTTGTAATGACAACAAATCAAACCACTACAATATAAAATACAATAGGGGTATCAGACTAATTGTACCTGGGCCACATCAGCATTTTTGTGAGACCCTGCAGGGCCATAATCAAAGTCTATTTATTTATTTATTTTCTTTCATATTTAACATATTCTATGAACTAACACCAATCTATAAGCTCTGAAATTAGAAGAGGATGTTTCTACGACAAAGAAGAGCTAACAGAAAGCATTAATATGTATGCACATTTATTATACTGATTATAATAAGAGTTTATTTAATGAATGCATTTCTTGTTTAATCACATTTTATTGGTGAATGGAAAACAGGATTACATTTACATTTATTCATCTAGCAGACGCTTTTATCCAAAGTGACTTACAAATGAGAAAATACACGCAAAGCGATATATCAAGCGGAGAACAATACAAGATCTTTTAACTGAGTTCTAGAAAAGCAATGTGCGCAGAGTAGAGGTGTAAGAGCCAGAGTAATTTATTTAATTGAAAAAAATTTTAAAGGATAATGTGGGGTTGGCGTTTTAGGGGTTAGTTACGTGCTCACAGAAGAGGTGGGTCTTTAGCTGCTTTTTGAAGATAGTGACAGATTCTGCAGTCCTGACTGAGGTTGGAAGTTCATTCCACCACTCAGGGACACTCAGTTTGAAGGCTCTGGAAAGGGACCTTGAGCCACGCTGAATAGGCATTACTAAGCGTCGGTCGCTAATCGATCGATTAGCTAATTGGGATGATGCATTTTTCCTGTTTCTATTTGAAAGCTACTAGGCAGATAACTACACTATAAGCACAGATATATAGAGGTGAGAGCAGGTGCAGTTGGCTACTGGAGTTTACTGCAAAAGAAAAGTAGATCAGGATTTTATAATATAAGATGTCATTTTACCCTATTATTCACACTGTTTTAATAATTTTCAGTGGAACTGTCATATGTATTTCATGGCAATGTTATTAACATGGAAAGATTGCTTGACTGTAGATTAAATAACAATTTAATTTCATCGCTGCTCCATCCGCCTGAAATGCATGAGCGCATCGCACTTACCAACTTACCACACACATGTGCACACACACACACACACACGCACACACACACACACACACACATGCACACACGATATTGCTGCAGTAGAAACCAGAGTGCATGTATATATGTCACGTTGACATCACTTGCTGAACTCGAGTTGAGAAGGCCATCCCAATGCTAATATGTCAATGCTACCCAAGATATTTTAAAAGAAGAACAATGCAGAACACCACATTTTGGTTTTACACATCTCATTTTTGAAATCTGCCATCCTGTCAGTCCCTCCAGGATTTTGCCCTCGCAGAAATTAACGCAAAATCAAGGAAACTCTGCAATATTCGCAGGAGCTTGCAATTTTTCTAAATTGCTGCAGATTTGGGCTAAGACGTTTGGGTCATCACAGCGCGCATTCAACCAAAGCCCCCTTCAATTCACATGTATTGAACATGAGTACAGCTAAAAGTTCTCGTTTATGACGGTGAAAGACCATGCAAATTAATTTCGTGTAATTGCAATTTCGCCAATTCAAGTAGTTTTCTGCAAAAAAAGCACACAAAAAAACTCCGCAAATTGCATCACAAATTTTGGAAAAAAAAAAGATGCAGCAAAATCAAGCGTTTGTGGCCGCAACAATCACCAAAAAACTCAGCAAAATCCTGTACGGATTGTCTTGTGTTAATGCATGACTTCAGAGGCTCATCTGGGACGTAGAGGTAAGTGGGCCATAGACCAGCCAAACTAATTATGAAAATTTCAGTAAGGCAGAGAAGCACCATCGAAAATGGGTCACTGCACATCAAGGATGTTTGCACTGAGAAAGTATAATAATAATATCAAATTATCACATTTTGTAAGAAATCAGTTTGTAATCCATCCCACTATCTGCCCATCCTTTTCAATTCACTATTATACTACAATCTCAGAAAAAAAGAGTTACTAAATGATATCTTTAATTGTCACTAGGGTGGTACTATCAAGGATACTTGTTTTCTATAATTAGGGAATTTGCATGTAGTGTACATTTAAAGCTTTACTAAAGCTCCTTTAAAATTAAGGTCTTTTAATTATCTAACTTATTTTCCTGTAACAGCACATCCCCAAGTGTTTTATTCCTCTTATACCACACCAGTTTGATTGATTCCACATTTTTATTTATTAAAGTACTTTTTATCCATTTATCCATAAGTTACATTTAATGTTGTTGAATGTCCATGAAAAAGTTCCTTTCCTTTATCACTTATGTTATAGCCATGTCACCGAGCAAGTGCAATCTCTTCTCTCCTTTTTTACAGCTTTATCTCTAACTGTTAAACGCTGACACTGGAGACTCCTTCCAAATATAAAATGGTGTTAAAATGACAGCATGCCAGGAAAATTACAGTGGTGCTTTTTACAATAATATATTGTATACATGTAAAAAAAAAACAACAAAAAAAAACAAGAAACAAACAAACAAAAAACACTTTTGCATTAATAGAGTGGTTTTAATGTGCTATTAATTCCAATAAACATTACAGTGTGAGAGTGCATCCATCTATCTAAAAAAATTAGCAATCTATGCTATGATGAAACGTGACTGAGTCTGACTGCTGATTTTGAGAACTTTGCTTTATGGGACATACGTCATAAATAAATTTGAAAAAGTCAAAAAGCCTAACAAAAGCGTTTGATAAAATTTTGGTTAAAAAGAACTATTCTGTAAACATCTAAATCGATCTAAGAATAAACATAAGAATAAACGTTGCTAACATTAAATGATGAAATCATAATAGAATCATAATAGAACATGAGATTATAGGCATAAGGTATCATCTGAATCAAATAACAAATTACAGTATTAAGAAACTGATTAAATTTTATATATATATATATATATATATATATATATATATATATATACATGAAGAAATGTAGAAAATTTGAAAGGGTTCACAAACTTTCAAGCAAACTTTCACTGTGTTTGTGTGTGTGTGTGTGTGTGTGTGTGCATACAGTAAGTGAACAGCATTGATCATCTCATTACATGGAGTACATTAGGCTGCAAGTGAACAGTCATATGAGGTATTAAAAAATATTAACTTTTCCTCTCAACATTTTTCTTTACAGCTTTCTTTTCTTTTCTTTTCTTTAGAGTACTGCAGTGATACACTTTGAAGCAGTTAAGTTACATGTTCCAGCCCCGTGATTAGTAACCAAACCTCTTTGTGTTATTATGTTATGTGCGTTGTGTTATAATTATATTATTATAGCTTAATTATGTTATTATATTATTATGTTTCCACTATAGTGTTACGGTGTTGTCATGTCATATGTGTTAATATTTTAGTCACCCTGTATATTTTAAAGATATGATTTATATTGGGATGAAAGTTTATATAATTCTTTTCCTCACAACTAACCATGAACATGTCAACTAAAAATATCTCATCTGCATAAACTGTCACATGATGGCCAGATATTTTTTCATTTATAAAAGATTTTCTTTGTTACTTTGTTTCCAGGATTAACATGCAAATTCAAGACTATAGGCTATGTATGAAGCACAACATAAAAATATGATATATATATATATATATATATATATATATATATATATATATATATATATATATATTGCCATATCATCAAACCCTGACACATGGAATGGAATGATGGGGTGGGATATGAAGACCTGGAGCTTGTGCAATAGGCTAAACACAGCAGGTTGGATGTTGATATTGATGGTCTCTTACCTTAGAAAATGCTTCATGGCGACTGTTTAGTGTCCCAGATTCATCCGCTGTAACACCTGCGCAACAGATCCGACAAAAAAACAAAAAACAAACAAACAATAATGCTGCAATAATTCAAACACTAATCTGTAAACAAGCAGGTAAATCAGATACAGTATTACATGCTAATGCAACGTTATGAGCAACATCTACATTCCTCGTTGCTGTGTCCCCGTTAATAGACATGTCACGACTATGCTCTAATATGCATCCTCGAGGAACCGATTGGTCGGATTGAGACGTGCCCCTTTAGCAAGCACTGCTTAATCGATTCGTCTGATATTGAAACGGCCCTATACTGTATATTAGCCTGCACATATCTATTAGTTTATACGTTATCTGTGTAGGTTTTCTCATCACTCAACCCAATGAAGACGCTCCTCGAGCTCATTATCTCATCTTAGATTGTATTAGACGACGCACATTCTCGCGCATAACCAAACCAAGGCATACCACGGTCTAACAACAACAACAAAAGCACAAATGTTTAAATAAGCCGCATTGTCGGCACGAGTGAAATGAAATAATACCTGAAAATGCTCCTGTTACTATGCGATGAGCTGCGACGCGCGTGCCCTGGCCGATTTGCAGCGCGCATGCGCAAACAGGCTCGCCCCTAATCCCTCTATAGGCGCTGTTCCGCCATTATAAACTGAGCAGTTTATTATAGAAGATATAGAAAAACACTTATTGTGCATTTTTATTTCCTCTTGTGAGCCTTATCATATACAATACCTTGCGTAAGTATTGACCCCCTTGAATCTTTCCGCATTTGGCAGTGTTAAAAACTGGACCTTAAATAGATTTCTTTGGGATTGTATGTCATGAAGCTACATAAAATAGCCCATAATATTGATGTGTGGGGGAAATCAAAATAGTGCTGGAAAGTTCTGAAAAAGTATCAGTCGAATTTTGGTTGTAAAAAAACAAAAACAAAACAACAATATCTCAAATTTGAACAATCGTGACTTTGCATGTAGGAGAGCAAAAATTATGGTGACAAAAGCAACCAAGAGGCCAATAGTACAGTAACTGGAGAGCTCCATAGCTCAGATAGGAGAAGCTGTCCACAGGACAGCCATAGCCTGGACACTCCACAAAGCTGAGGCTGCCAAAAGGTATGTTGGAGACGGCGCAAACATGTGCATAAAGGTTATTTTGTTCTGGCCAAAATGTGGGTTTTTTTTACCATGACACAAAGTGCTACTTTTGGCAGAAACGATCACACTTGCTCATCACTCTGAGAACATCACCCATACAGTAAAGCATGGCTGTGGTAGCATCACGTTGAGAATTACACTCGGTTGCATCTCTGATTAATGTAAATAATTAACTAACTATTAAAATCAATATTAATCCAATTCAGTACATTTCAATTCCAGGTTGTAACACTACAAAATGCGGAAATGTTCAATGGGGTTACTACTTATTAATCTTAAAGCACTGTAGGTGCAGGTTGTGGGTATACAATTTACTGACTAAAGCCCATTTGTTCTTCTGCACAATCCATCAGCCCTTTTTACTCCATCTATTAACTGAAATTGCCTGTCAGTGACATGATCATGGCATGGTAATGGTAAAACCCTGAGGGGTAGTGGTAGCTCAGTGGTGGCTCAGTAGTTAAAGGGTCTTGATTACTGATCAGAAGGTCAGGAGTTCAAGCCCTACCACTGTTGGAGCCCTTGAGCAAAGCCCTTAACCCTCAACTACTCAGTTGTATAAACGTAAGTTGCTCTGAATAAGGGCATCTGCCAAATTCTGTAAATGTAAATTTAATGTTTGTGTGCGTGTTAGTATATCAAGCATGTCGGGGTTTTTAAAACACTGCGTTGAACACTTACTGCACTTTATTATACACATCTGCATTGTTGGGCACCTTGTAGGCATACAGTTCGAGGATAAGTGTCTAATAAATGAATAAATGTAAATGTAGAGATTAAGCTATATAGTGTGTCAGGGCGTTCCATGATTGGGGTGCCATTTGTGTTGAAATTAAATTTACAAAAAATGTATTTTAAATAAAGCCAGGACTAGACTGTTCGTCATTCTCCTCTGCTCTCACTCATCAGATGTTTCAGCCTGCAGACCTTCTGCAAACTCTAGAGACTGCTGTGTGTGAAAATCCCAGATCAGTAGTGTCTGAAATACTCAAACCAGCCCATCTGGCACCAACAGCCATGCCATGGTTAAAGTCGCCAAGATCACATTTTTCCCCCTCACCATTCTGATGTTTGATTTGAGCAAGCAAGTCTTTAAAATGTTCTTATGCAATTAGCATGAATTCTAGTTAACTACATTTTGTGTATCTGCTAATTCTATGCTAAAAAAAAAACAAACCTCTCAAACCTATTACTTTCAACCATGTTATAATCCATATGGTCAATGTTTTCATACATTCAATGTTCATTATTAAAAGTATAACAGTATAAACAATATCAAGAGACAATATATAAACAAAGTTATTTATTAAATACTCAGCATATAAATAAAAAAAAGTGCTTTATCTTACAGCTGGTACATCTGCTTTGAGCAGTTAAAACTTTATATACTGACCAAAATAAGTCACTTTGTGACAAGAATTTAAGCACCAATGGAACGCAACTTCATGAGGCGATAATATTCTAGATTTAAAACAACATTCAGAAAAGCAGCTTTTTTTTTAATCTTACAGATGTTTAAATATTTTAGCATCATTATTAATGGAAACACTGTATTTGTTTTGTATACTGGCACACAACATAAGAGGATTTGACCATGTGCCAATCAGCTGCGACTTTTATAATCATGTGTAACCACTGACTATTACAATAACGTAAAACCCTGTTTCTGACCTTAAAGAAATATTCACTGCTAATTACAACAGAGTGCAACACGTAAACTTCAGACTAAATAAAATAACATCTAAATGTACTGATCAGACATATTCAGTAAAAAAAAAAAAAAACATTATACACTGTAAAAGCTGATTCCAATCAAACAAAATCAACAACAACAATACAATAACTTTTAGTCAGTCAAAGTAAAAAGGGCACTGCTTTTAAAAATCAGGCATATCCAACACTGTGCACTCTACATTGTAGAGCATCATGTTACACAATGCATTTCAGTGCACAGAGGGTTGTACAGGGTTCTGTGTGTCCACACTTCTCCTCCTGCTGTCCATCTTGCTGACAGTCCAGCACAGTCTCTCCATCTCCCTGCACCACCTCTGCCGTGGCCACGCTCTGATAAGCACTCTCGGTGGCGTCACATGGAGCTGGTGTGTAAGTGGGAATGACGTTAAACAGGATGAAGCCGATGGTGATCACCACAAATGACACGATGTACAGGACCGAGAACTGTAGAAAAAAGAAATAGTCAGAGTTTACACCACGTAACTGATATGAAATGGAGAGCATCTTGCGGAAAAGTAAGTAAAGCCAAGGAAGCAGAATTGGCCATGCTCTCTGGTAGGGAGGGATGGCTACTCACACTCTCCCCTATCAATCACAGCAACATTAGCCAATCATGGGTGTCTGAGAGCTCATGTAGGCTAAAGAGGGCAGATCGCGCGTTCCTCGGAGTCTGTTACTCTGCCCTGTGAAGCAGCACGAGCACCAGTTTGAAAAATTGTAGTTGACCATCTTCGCGTGTCTCGGAGAAAGCATGTGTTTGAATTGGCAGTTTCTCAACATCGACAAAAACCCAACTGGGCTTGTTAAAGGGTTATTAAAAGGCTGCACTGACCATTTGAGTTAGCCAGCGGTGTTCCTTAAAATTACACAGAAACTATGAATTTGCCTTCACTGAGATTCTGCCTTGAAATATAGACAAAATAAATAGCCTTAAAACACAGCTGTCAAATACTGCCTTGAATTTCTTACAATATCAGTACAGTGCATAAATACTGCAGTATACAGTATTATATAACTGATTAATTGCAAATGTCTAATGACTATAAACCAGAGTAAACATGCCATTAACTTGCTCCTATTTCTACTTGAACTTTTGCAGGTCTACAGCTGCTGTACTGGTAATTCCTATAAATATTGCACTTATTATAATATATTATATATATATATTAACACACACAATAATATAGATATTTATTTATTATAGTTATTACACTATACATATGATTATTGGTACATAACTGCCTTATGAATCAATGTTTATATTTTATACTGTACAGAAAATCTTCCATAGTACACATATAATTTATGGCAACACTGGACATTTGAGGTACAGCGTTTCTTATTATGTATATAGAGTTTGTATTGTTTTTATTATATTTTTGATTTTATATTTTGTATGTACTGAATTGGGTGTTGCAATCCATTTTTGTTATACTTGTACAAAATGAACAATAAAAAGGTCTTCCACTTGGGCCAGCCCACTGCCCGTAGTATATCAGAAAGCCGAAACTCACCATGTAGTGAAAGAGCACGATGCCGCAGAACAGACTGAAGAGATCAGCCGTTAGCAGCGAGAGGTTCACCGCTGTAGCACTGGTCATCTTCACCACCACAGGCATGAAACTGTACAGGCAATACATGCAAAGCACAAAGCCGATGAAGAGCAAGCCTGTGGAGAAACATTAACAGCTGGTTATGGTATGAATTCCTGATTCTGATTGGTCAGAAGGAGTTGATTAATCTTTTGTGACAGCAGCTCGGACAATAATGCAGCCGCAAATCACGGGGTTATGTCAATATAGTAATAGTTTATTCACAGGGACTCGTATGGAGGACACGCCACATAACCTATAGATTAAAAAAATATATATGTATTGTTATTTAAAAAAAAAAAAAAAAAAAATCTGTGAGGAGACATTTGCGCTTTACTGTTTCTTGGTAATGACAAGCTGCATTTTTTTGTCTCAAGTAAAAAGGAAGGCTGGTGAGGGAGCAACTCCTGCTATAACAGACATCATAACAGAAACTTGTTTAGCAGGTGTTCCATAATATTTAACACAACTATAAATGGAGAAAAAGTACAATGTGTCATTCCTTAAAGAATTAAAATGGTTAGTGTTGACATAGTCAGACTGCTGTGGTATTAAAAGAATAAATCACTTCAGGACCTGCAGTTATAGGAAAATAATAACTTTGGGGTGTTCTCACTAATGCCGCTTCGTCTCACCACCCAGTCACTGATTATTTTCTATAACAGCACTGCCCTCAAGTATTTTATTTCTTACATCATAAGCAATATTAGTAAAAACTAATAGCACTAATGTGAATGTGCTCACATATTCTCCAGTCCCAGCTGATCTTACTGACTGCACCGCCCTCAAGTACAGCCCTAAAGGACAAAAGGACACACAGGATTAAATACATTCTGAATTACTGACTCATCAAAAGTAATCACGGTTATAACTGTTAACAGTATTATACGGTGTTCGATTTTTATAAATGCTCATAATTGTTATAAACACAAGCAGGAAATCCAACTGTATCTGTGCTCAAGATATTTGCAAAGCTCAACATTAACAAAGCTGAAACAAAACTACTAAAAATGCTCAAGTTCAGGAAGTCAGGAAGGATATCCATTTAAAAGAAAGAACAATAAGCAAATGTAGGCATCAGTAATCTTGATGGTTACACAGCTCAGACACATTTGATGCACATCGCACTCATTTTAAAAAATCCTCCCACCAGCTCAAGGTGACATTACAGTGAAGTGAGTTACATTTGTACACCACTGATCAGCGTCCCAAAAAGTCCAATCATGCCCAAGAACTCCACCCTGCTCAGGTTCTTCACCGTGTACTCCTGACCCACGTTAGACACGGCATACAGAGCAGCACTGATCAGCACCAGGCCGTCACCCAGTAACACATCAGAGTCTGATGGACACAAAGAGACAGGAAATAAAGACGGAATTTTGGTATAAATGCAATTACAACTTCCATGAAATCCTCACAGGATAGATACATTTCCACCAAAGGATGATGCACAAATTCGGGCTTTATTTTGTGCATTCTGTGAAATCAAAATTTCCATTTAACTACTTAAATTAGTTTTAGCCGAAACAAAAAAATATGCTAAGGCTACATGATGCTGAGAGACTATTGTAAGCTTTTCTAAGCTCTAGATTAGACTAAGTCGGGGTGAACAAGTCAAAATGCAGAGATAATGTCTGGGCTCTTAGTGTTTTACTCATAGTTGCCTTTCAGACTAGTACTACTTCCTGTTGGCCTTTGTAAACAAAAGGTTTTCATTTAACATGGAAATTTCCTACGTTTATCTATGCCTTAACCAATCAGAATCATTCAACCTGACGTAACGTCTAGCTTCGTGATTGTGGGAAAGTATAATCATGGCCGTAATGAGTGGCATAAAATGGTCTTAAAATGACAATAATATTGTTTATCGACAATATGTCAACTTCCATATGTAAAGCTTATTAGATTATTACGAACAAGTTACAAGAGCAACAACAACAATAATTTTTTTTTAAAAACATAAAAGGAAAAAGGCAGTGTATAATAGCTGATGGGGAGTACCCACTTGACCCCTGGTCTCTTCCAGCAAGCAGGTCGGCTCCCACCATCGCTCCGACCCCAAGCACACACACGGCCACGGCGATGAAGTGCAGCAGCCTGTAACGGGTCTTCAGGAAGAACCACGAGAGCACCATCAGCACCGGGATCACGAAGCAGTCCAGCAGCTACAACACACAAAATAGCTGATGAGTACACAGTCCCATTTAAACTTAAAAAATAATAAGTATTATTATTAGCTTTGATCAAACTTCTTTAATATTTATTTTAATAATGAAAATGTACATTCACTTTGCAGTTACTGATGCAAAAGGAAGTTTTAAAGCTAACACAATTTTATTCAAGTTTAAAATAGTACAGTTGTGTACACAGAAACCTGTAAAGATGGGGATGAAAACGCAATGGGATGAAAATGTTAATGCCACAATGTACAGAAAATGAGAACAGACAAACAAATGGCTCTAGATAGAAGGATGGGGCTCAATAGTTACAGTTGTGCTCATAAATTTACACACCCCTTGCAGAATCTGCAAAATGTTCAACTACAGTATTTCACATAACAGATGTTTACATATGATAATGATTCTGTACATTAAATAGTTCATGTTACATTAATTGAAGAAACATGTTAGGAAATGAGCTGAGAAAATGAAGCAATACCTGAATGCTTGTAAGTGTAGTGAACTGGTAAGCCTTCACAACTGTGTAGTTTGCCTCAACATCTGTGAGTGCCAGCAGCAAATACTTCCACCACCTCGATTTCAATATCTGAAAAAAGCTCTCATCTCCTGGGCAGAAGGGAACAGATTCAAATCAGGAAACTGAAAAGCTTTAAAAATGGCACATAACCATAAAGTAATAACATGAAGTGAGCTGTATAGTATTTTCCAGACAACAAAGTACCCTATAAAGCACATTTTAATACATTTTTCTCATTTAAAATTATGTAAATACAGTAAGTTAACTGTGTAGGTCTGTTTAATCCCCCGAGTCAAAATATCTAGAGATTATTTGGTCAAAAGAAGAAATTGACCAATATTTTGCTGTATCATCTCCAATAAGTATAGTTCACTGATGTTAACCATTTCCTTGCTTACTGTTATTTAAGTAAAGAATAAAACATGGAGTCCGCAGTATGTATAGGAAAATCATCCATAATGGGCTGGTGTGAAACCGTTATCAAACAGAAGCTTTGCCCATAAATTTTTCCCCCATAATAGTGTCCTATTATGTTTTATTCCTCTTATACCACATCAATTTGCCAACAACTACATTTGTTTTTATTTTAAATAAACATCATGCATGATAAGTTGAGTTTCTAACACATTATAATGTTAATAGCAAAGAAAGTCAGCTTCAGTTGGAAGAGTCTGTTGTCCAGTGTATATTTCTCTAGATCGAATAATAAATGCAGAATAACTGTTTAGGAATTTTAGAACAAATCTTATGTATAAGTTATTAAATATTATAATATTAATGTGTGACATGATACATGCTACAACTATATACAGTGCCCTCCACTAATATTGGCACCCTTGGTAAATATGAGCAAAGAAGGCTGTGAAAAATTGTCTTTATTGTTTAACCTTTTAATCTTTTGTTCTAAAATTCACAAAAATACTCTGCTCTCATGGATATCAAACAACTGCAAACAAAACAGTTTGTCTTTCCATCCATCCATCTTCTATACCGCTTATCCTTTTCAGGGTCACAGGGAAACTTGGAGCCTATCCCAGGGAGCATGGGGACAGTTTGTTTTTTGTAAACAATACTTTGTTAAATATAGGTGTGCAACAATTATTGCCACCTATTTGAATTCATATGAGAAAAATATATGTGAAATAAATTCCCACTGATATGTTTTTAGTTTTTTGTACACCTGGGAGACTAGGAACAGGAAATTGTTCAACCATGACTTCCTGTGGTTTTCTATGGGTTTCAAGTCTGGGATGGCCATGGCAGGACCTTGATTTTGTGTTCAGTAAACCGCTGTTGGAAAGGGGTCAAATATGCAGAAAAGGATTTTTTTTTGAGGATTTTTCTTCAGAACAGCAGGCAGTTTAACTACTCAGGACAAACAAGGGACTCATGAACAACTATCACAAAACAAACATGGTAGTTGATCATCCAGCTAACAACACAGTATTAAGAATCAAGGGTATGTAAACTTTTGAACTGGTTAATTTGTGTAAATTCAATTATTATTGTGTCTCGTGGACTAGATGTAAACATCTGATTATGTGAAATGGCTTATTCAGGGCAGTACTTAAAAACAAAATGCAATTTTTATGATCTCTCTTACTATTATTTTTAATTATTCACATTTTGCAGATTCTGTGAGGTGTATGTAAATGCATGACCTCAACTGAATAGCATGATATTTAGCAGCTATCAGTATAGACTGGATCATCTTTGTACCTCTCCTGAGTGATAGAGTGGTGGTGTAGGTTAGGAGCAGCAGAGCATAGTTTAGGAAACTCTGCAGCATCGGAGTCTCCACATGAGCTTCCGCCAGATACTGACTGGTCACAGCCGTCCCACAGATCAGCATGGACAGGACCTGACCCAACAGGACCGTCTTCAGGAGGTGGCTGGGGAGTGAATACAGAGACAGAATGACCACTAGACTCCACCAACATATTACAACAGTTATGTCTGATCTTTAGATCTGCTGATAAAGGAATTAAGGAATTAAATGACACACAAATCCTAATCATCAATCAGTGCTTGAAAATATGTATATTATTCAATTACTCAAGTGGCCTGCGAGTTTTTTTAACATCCTCTCTGATACAATTTGAAAATTTGCATCAAAGGAATTGCAAAAGAGGAGTATATTAAAAGTGGGTGGGAGATTTTTCTTCTTTCTTTTTTTTTTTTTTAAATGAGAAGCATGACTCACCACTATGGTATGTGCCGTTATAGGATAATTAACAAAGACGGTGTTTTGTGATGCCTGACGCGAAGCAGCTTTACTGTGACCACCATAAAGTTGATTATTGTATGTAAATGTCCCCGAATGTTTTACTCTTCTTATAACTACAGCAATTTGCGAACGCTAACTATTTTATACTTATTAATGAACACCACAATGGATATTTTATTCATTTACAGTTACATTAAATGTCATGGAATGTCTGACCATCTGACAGCATCTCTTTTTTTAGTAAGATAAAATAATACAGCTCTAATGCTGACTGTTACAAAGCGCTGAAACTGGAGACTCCTTCCATTAACGTTAAATGAACATATAGTTACAGAAATATTCTTCTTATCAATGACTCTACATTTTTCTTTGTTAAAGAACAGGATTTATTATTAGCCTTAGTTTATGTGGAGCATCCACATTACAAGTCCCTGTGAATGAGTTGTTACTATACAAACAATAAGGTGTGATAATTAGAACACACGCATTTGCCTCGCAGACAGAACTACTGTCAGAGCTGCTGGTACAAATAATTAACCAATGCCTTTTGACCACTCAGAAGGCACTGGAGAATTTAACACAGTTACATATTTAAGTAGAGGTGTAATGACATCACGATACGACGCGTCAAAAATGTGATGACGTGCATCGTGGAAACGTGCTATATCAGATTTTCAGTAATTATGCATGTAATGCAATTGCACTGTTTAAACACCAGAGGTATTTTATTTATATAGAGTTAAAATATATAGAGGGCATGCAGGGCACATGATCGTGTTCTTTCACGGAGACCCTGTGAGATCTGTATAGATCAACAGCTCCGATAACTCTGGAATGCAACAACCAACATGAATGAAACATCATAAGATTACACTACCATTATGACTGTTAAAAAGAGCTCTTAATGTTTTTTTAAAAAGCTATCGATCTCCACACCTCTGTGATCTATGGTGTCTGAGAAAGAGGCTGTGGAAACCGGGCGACTTTGGAGCTCTATTTCTGCTACAGCGCTCATTATGTCTCAGACGATCGTTGTCCCCAGGTCAATGATCTTTGTTTATTTAACAAAATTTTGGGGGAGTATAAATAAATAAATCTGTACATTTATTTTTTTATTTTTAAGATATGCTGAATCTGGAATACATTTTGTTTACAACATCCTCTGTTCATAGCAATCTTTTCATTTGTTTACAGTTTCATACAAACAAAAACACACATTGTTGATTAGCATTGGTTGTTATAGAGTCTTTTTGTCATAATTTTTCTTCTGAAAATCTAATTTATTCGACTCGTGAACGCAGTATCGTGAATCGAATCGTGGCCCAAGTGTATAGTTACACTGCTATTAAAAATAGTCTTTATGTCTGTCATTGCACAGCATTTAGTATGATGAGAATCTTACCAATTAAAAACATCTTTCAGCAGGAGGTTCCTCGGTCCACAAACCAATGCTCTCCAGCTCCCAGGAGCTCTCAGACCCACACGGTCAGGGGGTCTGCATCCCTCCTCACGCTCCATAACTCCGGCTGAAAAGAACCAAAAATTACAGCGGAGGATTTAAGATTTATTGAGTCTGTATGCAAGAACCACAATGAGCCAGGAAGCAGCCAGAATTCTTTAATCTCTTAAAGAATTTAGAGCTCATTAATGTGGACCAACAGAAACTGCAACTTCAACAGTCAGGCTTCTCAGAGACAAACTTGTAACTGCAACCAAAATGCTCATCACAGAACTCTTGAAATTCAAGCTACAACTACAAGACTGCAAAGAGTGACTAAGAGCATGTTTTGAACAATAATGATGATAATAATAATAATAATAATAATAATAATAATACATAAAAGTTATGAGCACTTAAAACAAATCTTCTTTTAATCTATGTCTATATTGAATGAACGTTCCTAGCTTGAACTTACTTCCTATTTCAACAATTATCCACAGGACTCGGTAAAGCTGTAAAGCAAGGGTTCTCAAAACTTTTTGTAGCCAAGCAACTCTTTAACTGTAAAACAGACTTCACAGAGCCACTCAGTACAGATTTCAATGATACTCTTAACTATTTACAATGTTAAGCTTTTTAATCAAAAGTGTGTAGTAATACTATGGCTAAGTACTCAAGCCCTAGAGCTTTTCTTTTTCCTAGAACAAGTTTGTATTTGTATTGCAGGTTTGTATTATATCCATTCAAGTAAGCAGTCAAACAGGACAAGTAGTACGTAAAAACAGAATAAAAGAAAAATAGAAGAAATGCAAAAAACAACAACACATAGCTCAGTTAAAATGATAGGGAAAAGGAAAATCAAAAACAGTAAAAAAAATTTTTAAAACAGTTTCTTTATCAGGCTTAGACGGTGGAAGAGAGAACACTGAGTGAACATGTACAATATACAAAAAAAAAAAAAAAAAAAAAAAAAAAACCCAAAACCATTTCTTTTTTTTTTTACACCTAAACACATTAGGGCTTTTCACACTAACATTTCACACTGCTCATACTTTACCCGGGGTTAACAGTTAATCCTGGGTATTCATAATCTGACGTTTTACACTGTACATTCCTAAACCCTGGTTTAATGTTCTCATTTGCATATTTGCAGTGTCAACAACTAAGATTGGATAAAATGGATACTTTTCTGACTTGTTTTCTCTCCTCTTCACTCCAGTTGACACATTTTCATCACCATTTGACATCATTTTTTTATTCACCCCCTGAAACGCTGCAACTACGAACACAACACGTGAGGTTTCTGTGACTGTACAAAGCATGCGATTGAACAGCATGCCCTGTTCAATTTCTGACTGTTGCTAAGCGTCCAACACCGCATCGTTTCACGATACGCGTTTGACACTGCAATGCGGGGTCAATGCCGCAAAAGCGCTGCTTCTAAATTACAAGTGAAACGTTCCTCTACCCGCCGTTAAAAATATATGCAATATTAAATATTACTGCGAAAATATTTCTCTTTTGAATGTTGGTCTGTTTTCTCCCAGAAAGGTCACTTTTTTTTTTTTTTTTTAAACATGTCCTTAACACGTTTAACATGTTCAAATATACTCTTTACATTTTAACATCCTATTAAACACTCGTATAGAAACCATACACAATATAAGCCACTATATGTGCTTTTTGAACATCCCAATCCAGATTTATTCACCTGTTTGCTGTTATAATACGCTCCACTCTTCTGGGAAGGCTTTCCACTTGATTTTGGAGTGTGACTGTGGGGATTTGTGCTCATTCAGCCACAAGAGCATTAGTGATGTTGGACGAGGAGGTCTGGGGTGCATTCGGGGTTCCAGTTCATCCCAGAGGTGCTCAATGGGGTTGAGTTCAGGGCTCTGTACAGGACACTCAAGTTCTTTCAAACCAACCTTGGCAACCCATGTCTTCATAAACCTCGTTTTGTGCACAGCAGCATTGTCATGCTGGAACAGGTTTGGGACCATTCACTTAAGCGAAGGGAAATTGAAATACTACAGCATACAAAGACATCCTATACTTTTACAGCTGTGGGCTTCCAACAGTTTGAGGAAGAACCACATATGGGCATGATATCAGGTGTTCACATACTTTTGCCCATATAGTGTATTTAGACAGCAAGTCTAATCAATAAATAGCTGTGTTTTATCCAATCCCCCGACCCCAGAACAATAAGTGAACACGTGGTCAAGGTCAAAAAATAACTTTTTAAATTAGTCACATCACACTCGACATGATGTAAAACAATAAAAGCAAGAACGACACACATTTACAGTCGGATACGGCCAATAAATACATATCAAGCTAACTAAATGCCTTCATTGATGTGGATAAAGCTAGCACGCGAGCTAGCTAAACTATTCAAAACGATTCAGTAGAAAAATCCAGAATTATGTTTCAGCTACAAGCAAAACCTGTATTATGACTGTGTGTTTCACAGCACTTCGTTTTAACGACCAGCATATTTAACCGGATTTAAGAAAAGAGCATCATTTACCTACGCTCAATCAATACATCTCGCGGGCAGCTCCGAGTCCCATGTGGTAACGAATCAGTAACAGCCACGATTTCCGCAAGAACTCGGCTTTATCTCAAATCCCCCATACAGGTCCAATGCAGAGCGCAAAGACTAACAGCTCATATACCCTATCTAGTGCACTTTATCAGCAATATGGCGTAATTTGGAACGTGACATATTGCTCAAGGGTTGCATATTTGTTTGAAAAGCCCCGCCCCTTTTCCTTACATCTCAGCCGACTTCGCGAGTAAACCGGCAAATCAGAGACAGCACTGATGCAAGTTTATGAATATTAATCAGCCCTTGCTTCCCGATATGTGATTGGCTGAGGTGAGAAAGTGTTGCTGAAGCAGCCGCTGAACATTATCATACATTTGGTATTAGCCTTTATGTTATAGGTCTACAATTCTAATGACTAGGTACATCAGGCAAATATGTAGCATGTATTATTTATTTATTTATCTATTTATTTATTTATTTAAACATTATATATATACACGTGTGTGTGTGTGTGTGTGTGTGAGATGGGGTTGCAGGGATGGTGGAGCTATACCTCTTTGAAATGAGTTTGTGCAGGTTGGGGATGTCTGAGTTACACAGTGCTAATGGTCCTCTTGTCTTTGCATTAGAATTTGCATTAGAAGCAGCATTTTAAAAAAACCCCATCGATCACGCGTGTACTCTCGCGAGATCTGGAAGGCGTGAACTAGCACGCGAGAAAAAATTAAACGATCATGCCGACGTCTCATTTCCTGAAAGCAGGTGGTACCCGGATTTTTTGTAAGTGGCAGGTTCTAAATACAACGATTAGTTTGATTTTGGTAGATTTGTTCTCTAAAAGTTACTATATAAAAAGATTGACAATTTTCAGTACGAGTATAATGGAATTAATAACTGTGTAAATGCTTCAAGTGTCCACTAGGGGGCTCCAGGGGCTATAAAATATAGGACTGTCCTACAACATTGTGGAAGAACCAGTAAAAGCCATAAAAATAATGCTCATATAAGTCAAATAAGGAAATTGTAGATTTTTTTTTAATCATAACCTAGTAAAATGGGGTATTCTCAAATGTATAAATCAGTACAGATTTATTTTTATTCCAGTATTAGGCTCATTATTCAAACATATAGTATAATTATACTATAATTATCATACAATATAATAATATTGTTATATTTTGTTGATTTATCAGAGCCATAAAGCTTTTTATTCTTGAATTTTCCACTGACAGAACACAATAGGCCTGAGGCAACATTATTTTTAGCCTTCTATTACTTTTCTTTTTTAAATTACGGTTTGGATTAAATCTACAGGGCTTAGTGGTTAGCATGTTCACCTCGCACCTCCAGGGTTGGGGTTCTGAATCCCACCTTCACCTGTGTGCATGGAGTTTCATCGCTTTTGTGGAAAAGGCTCCAGGTTCCCTGCGACCCTCTGTAGGATAAGTGGTGTTTAAAATGGATGGATGGATGGGATGGTTTAAATCTATTTACTTCAGGTGACCAGTCAAACCAGGTAATAACTTCAGGAGTAATAACTACAGGAGAATGAAGCCATTCAGCTGTGCAAGATATTACACACACACAAACAAGTAAAGATCTAATGATGATTGGAACGCATTCTTTCACTTTTTTTTGTAGGAAGCCTTTATTAAGATGAGGAAGACGAGGAAGACGATCACAAATACCCAGCTGCAGATTGAGCTGTTGAAGATCCTGAAGAACATGTTCCTGTTTCAGAAGAAGATGACTAAAGAGCAGATCAAACACAAATACATAAAGAAGGACGAAACAGATACAGCAAGATCTTACAGGAGACCAGATTTACTGCTGGCATGCATCCTGGATTATTTCAGAATCCCTGTTTGCTGTGTAACAAATTAAAGGAACATTAAAGCAAACAGAGATCAAATAAAGAGCTTCTGTTGCTACATTGATTGATTAGATTCTGAATTGAGCAGGTCAGGTGGTGCGGTCATGTGACCATAATTGATCTTCTTGCATGGTCCCAGCAATAAAGGGGAAGTCAAAACCTTAAGGGAAAAAATTAAAACATTATCATGAACTTCATTTAACAAGCTGGATATAAATGAATGTATTGCTCTCAGGAGCATTTCCACAAGAAATGTGGTATTCATGAAAATCCAGTTAGTTACCCTAGTTAGCATATTGACATTCACACTTAGTTAATTTGCCGTATGCAGCTGTGTGTACACAAACATCACTGGATGGCTTTGAGATGAAATTATTGGTGTTTATCATTATAGTCCTTTATTGAAAGTAATCCACTGCCATGATGTTTGTGTATGCAGCTGCATATGGCATATGATATAAACAATATGAAATAATGCACATTCCATTCATATTCTTTCTTATAGAGCATGTTTGATTTAGTTTACACCTAAATGTTAATTAATACATTAACTAACAAACATACTAACGTGTATTCAAGCTTGCTTATTCACACAGGAATTCGAGTCGTAGTTGCGGTCAGCTCTTGATTAGTTTAATATTTATGCCTTAACTCAACATTAGGTCATATTTAAATAAGTATTAATTCAGGTATTAGTGCATAATTATTTACATTGCAAAGTGTGTGTGGTTCTTTATCAGTGTGTATGTGTGTGTGAGAATATGTAAATATTTTTGTGCATATTTATCAGTATATGTGTTAAAGAGAAGTGTATATGTACCTGCCTGCCTTTGTGTGTGTATGTGTGTGTGTGTGTGTGTGTGTGTGTGTGAAAGAGAGACAGTGAGAGAGAGAGAGCGAGAGAGAGTGTGTGTGTGAGTGTGTCTGAGAGAGAGAGAGAGAGAGAGTGTGTGAGATAGAGAGTGTGTGTGTGAGAGAGAGAGTGAGAGTGTGTGTGTGTGTGAGAGAGAGTGTGTGGGTTAGAGAGTGTGTGTATGTGTGTGAGAGAGAGAGAGAGAGAGAGTGTGTGTGAGAGAGAGAGAGATAGTGTGTGTGTGTGTGTGTGTGTGTGTGAGAGAGAGAGAGAGAGAGAGAGATGTGTACGTATGCGAGCACGCGCATGTTCCTCTCTACCGCACATGCTCAGACGCAGAGGCTCCCCCTGGCCTGCGCGCGCTGATCTGCAGGCGGGAAGAAAGCGAGCGAGCGAGAGAGAGAGAGATAGAAAGAGAGCGGGAGGTGGAGGAGGAGGCTCGGGTCGCCGCTGCATCCCCGGAAGAGCGGAGCGAATAGGAGAGAAGAGAACAGAGGAGAAGAGAAAAGAAGAGGAGACGCTGCCGAGGGAGCGGAGCGGAGCGGTGCTCAGGTACGGCATTAACTGCGCGCGCCACGCACGGAGTGCACACTGCTTTCAAACTGTTTAAAACGCCACGGTGAGGTCCGGCGTTTGATTGGATTTGATCTGATTTGTGTCGAGGTGTAAATCTGTCCACCTGACGGAATAACGGCGATCTAACGGCACTAACAAGCTCCCGCGTGCGCTTTCTGCTGTTTTGCGCGTGCTGATCGAGCTATTTGACTGCGAATACGACTTGCAGCATCTGCGCGTGAAAAGACCCGGCATGCCTTGCCGACTGAATTTAGGCGAATACAGAGTCTTTGCGATGCTGAGCTCAACAAAGATGCTGCTGGTTTTGTTATGAATATAATTTATTTATTTTTTTTAGTGTCACGCGAACCTGTTTCGATAATGAGGAAAAAATATTCATGTTTTGCCTTCTGTCCATAATAATGTGCAATATAGCCTATGTTTTTGCTCGGCACCGAAATTCCAAATGTATTTAGAATGTCAAAAATGAAATGTTATTAAATTAATGTTAAAAATTACAATTTTTATTTGCACCCATCATTTATATATATATATATATATATATATATATATATATATATATATATATATATATACACACACACACATATGACTTTATCTAAAATTGTATGAGATGCAATAATTTCCACTAAAATATTAAAGAAGGTCTATAATCCTTGGCATTTTTGAAGCCTATGATATGAGGCACATCCTGTAAGTTGAGTAAGTAAGCAATAGCCAATGCACAAGCTGGTTTCTGGTTTCCTCTCAGATTCGGAGGAGCTGGGCAGGAGCAGGAGCCACAGCGGATGGCCCGACGCCACCACACCCCACCGTTATCCCATCCCATCATGCAGTAGTGTCTGCAGTGCCAGATCTGGGATACCCTCTGAGAAATAGAGAGAGGAAGGAGGGGAGAGAAGTAGAGGAGGGTTCTACCGAGCCCTTTGGGCCTCTTTTTTCTTCCCCCCAGCCAACCAGCCCATCTGTCTCTATTTCTCGTTGTCTCTCTTGCTCTTCATGCTCTCTTCCTCTTCCTCAATTAAAGCCCCCTGTCTCATGGGATGCTTATCCTCTAGGACTTATTTTCAGGAGAACAGTAGTAATTTGCCACCTACAATACGATTTACTCGCTTCCTTTATAAAGTCAAGGCATTAAACCACATCCATTTACCAGTCTGCTTGTAAAGTTTTATGAGGATGTTGGCAGCGATATAGTGTAAGTTGAAACACTGGATAAATGCTTCGCTGAACGTTAGCCGACATATTATGGCCACTTTAATAAGCATTCAAAACACTTTCTGCTGCATGTGTCTAAGTATGGTTTCATCAGTCTGGTACTGAGGATTGCCATTACCAATGTTGGCTTGAAACACTGGTTCGGTGTGGTATCTGATTTTTTTATGCATACTGTGGACCAAATAGAAGAAGAAGAAGAAGCCACAAATATGTGATGAATATGGTTCAATTTAAGACGTGTATATATAAATGGCAGGTGTATTGTGGATTAAAAGTGAGTAATGGTTCTAGGAGGGGTCCGGTGTGGGGCAACAAAATTAAACCTGACTATGGCCCCCAGCTGTGGAGTATGAAATAGCGTTACCACGTTGTGTAACTGCAGAACATATTAGGTAGTTCTTTCTCAGCACTAAAGCATCAAACTGCAGGTTTCCTTGTGGCTAGTGTGGTATTATGAAGAGTACACGGTAAAAAAAATTTTACCTAAAAAAGTTGCATTTGGGACTCTTGAGTGGTGCAACAGAGAATCGTTTGCCATAACGTCAGGAGATTGCAAGGTCAAATCCAGAAGATGTCACAGCTATCCATGGCCCGGAGCCAAACGTCAGCAAAATTGGCCATGGTCTCTGGGTGGGAGGGATGGTATACTTACTTTCCTTTGTCCATCAGAGTGACACCAGCCAATCATGGGCGTCCCTGAGCTTATGTATGTGGAAGAGGGCAGATAGCACTTTACTCAGCCAGACCTGTATTTTCACATGATGTGTGTGTATTTATTTGACCGTAATAAGCCACTAAAGAGAACTCAATCTGGTATTCGCACGATGAGGCAGCTTTCTGTGTGTGCGTTTCAAATGTGTACGCACAGAAAGCCAGGGTCAGGCAGTGAGACATTCATGAATTTCTTAATTTTATGTTGTTATTTATTTTTTATCTTTCTTTTCATGTTACACATGATGCTCGACTCGACTGTACTCGGAAAATCCAAAAAAAAAATTTCGAGTCCGGGATCGAGTACCCCAACTCTAGTCAAGTGTGTCAAGGAACAGTTATAAAAAGATATAGAAATAAATAATAATTTAAAAAAGGATTTGAATAAACATGAACAATTAACAATCATTAACATCCATTGTTATTACAAAGATAAATGTAGATGAATACAAAGGGAAAGACATGTGAAGCTCCACTTCACTGGATTTGATTGTATAGCAGGATAATGTATTGTTTCACCAGATTGATAAAGGAATCCCAATTTATATTTTTTTAATTTGTTTGGAAATCATGTGTTGGATTAATTAAAGAAGAATTAACATTATTTTTTGTCTAGCAAAGATTTTGCACAGCAGATCTGACTGGTCAGAAAATATCACCCATAAAGATGATGCCTTTCTCACACTGAGCACAGAACAGATGATGTGTACAGACAATACTGTACTGTACATACACATCAGAATATTAATGAGTAACCTGTTCTCTTGCACATTACTTCTACCCTGCATTGTAATCAAAATTGTGTGTCAAATAGTCCCACAAAAACAGCATCTGATCCCAGTCTGCCTTTCCCAAGATGTAAGTTGTCACGTTCCAGGACTTCATGGCATTCGGAATCTGGGCCAAAAATTGGCCCAGGTGTAACCAACCATATTTAATAATCGTGTGGTTTTAAATTTTCTTAAATCTTAAAACCTAGAACATTCTCTATTCATGCATGAGGCATGGTCTCATGTGGGTTACTTTCTGGCAGTCAGAAACCTGAAGAGTTGCTTGTTCACTGTGAGGATGCCAGGATCAGATCAGTATCAGATATCACTATCATATCAGGAAAAATGGGATTAATGCATCACTGTGCCAAAGTATACAGCTACAGTGCCCTCCACTAATATTGGCACCCTTGGTAAATATGAGCAAAGAAGGCTGTGAAAAATTGTCCTGTGTTTTGTTTGCAATTGTTTACTATCCATGAGAGCAGAGTATTTTTGTGATTTTTTTTAACAAAAAGATCAAAATGTTAAACAGTAAAGACAATTTTTCACAGCCTTCTTTGCTCATATTTACCAAGGGTGCCAATATTAGTGGAGGGCACCGTATTTTCAGTAACATATCCAGTTGTGAAGCAATATGCTGCTTATGTACATGCAGCTTGCCCTTCTCGCTATCAGTATTAAGGTATCTGAGTGAAATCTTCAGCTTCAGTGCTTCCTACATGTAGCCTGAGGGATGGAGGAAGAGAGAGACTTAGTGAGACAAAGGTAGAGTGCAAGTATGGATTAATCTTGCTGTCACAAGGCAGTGACGAGATAAACCCCGGCACCATATGCCATTGCGGCTCTCAAGGCACGACTGGAGTGTTTTCATTTCTCCAATCAAGAGAGGATGGAAATCAGCATTGACTCAGTGCTTCTCTTACTGCTTAGTACTCACAGAGAATTAGCTGTAATAAATTGTTGCTATTTCTACCACAGCACTTTTGAGTACCGGATTCGGATTGATCAGTCAATTAATTTTGCATAACAGCAGCCCTGCAAGGTGAATAACAGCTTTACATTAATCCACTCATTCTAATACGTTATAATTTTTCTGTAGTAGCAGCTTACACAGGGAATTGTGTGTTGGACGCTCTATATAAACGGATTAAAAGCTGAGTGTCATTGATTATTTTGACGTTTTCAGTGGGGAGATGTTTATTTGTTTTCTGACACAGAAAACATTTTTTTCAAATACTTTTACCTTGCTTTGCAGACGTTCCACAACATTAAATGTAGCTATAAACCGATAAAATGTACAAAATGTTCTTCTTTAATAAAAAATGGCAAATTGCAGTGTTATAAGAAGAATAAAAATACTCCAGGGTGTACAGTTATAAGAAAATAATCAGCTTTGGGATGGCAACAGTAACTTTCTTTGCATCGGACCATATCACAATCACACTATTGATCATTGATTATTTTCCTATAACACCATGCCCCCAAATGTTTTGTTCCTTCCTTATCATTTTGTTATGTTAATATATTGACATTCATGTCTTAACCCAGTTTTCTTCTGGTTTAGTTGATGCAAATTCCCACCAATCCTATCTGCTCTCACCTACCTGCGATATGTTCTAACAAACTTAGGTAAAGGTAAATGAATGTGGTAAATGCATCAAGCAGCACCACATGAACAACCTGTGCATTCCCATGTTAACGAATATGGTGTTTTTTTGCCTCGCAAGCATCCTATCTGACCACCTGTGTTAAATTAAAAACTGCTCATTTCCATGACTTTTTAGCACACCTCTGAGACACATCTGCTTTGAATTTGAAGTGGGACAGAAATGCATACATGTCCAGTTGTCTTGAACCATTCAGTTTTCATCAAAATTTCTCTTTCTGACCTCTCTAGCTCTCTGTAGATGATAAGCGGCCATTTTTTTAGGCTGCATGGATTCGCTCAGCTACAGTATTTTTTTTTTAACTGCTTGGTTCGATCTTGTGAAATATGATTCTGTGTGAGCATCTGGTGCCTGGTCCAACCCAAGAAAATTGTCTATGAAGTGATAGGGATCTCAGGAAAGATTTGCGGCCTCAGAACACCATCAAAGATTGTGCCATTAGTTTGGAGGCAGTGGATGCAGAGCTGAAGTCATAATTAATCAGAGTGGAGGTCTGGGAGTAGAGATGATGAATAATTCACTGCAGTGCCAGCACTCTCACACAAAAGCAGTGAAAGAGCCGTGATTGACAAACTGCCCATGCATTTCTGACACCTCAACTGAAACACGGTGAGGGCAGTATAGGGGAATTGGCTCCCCAAAATAACCAGAATTCATTAGACCTTTCATGGTCTGAAACGGCACGCTGAACACGTAGTCGCCACCAGATGTAGTTATTCAGTATATATAATTGCAAGAAAGGTCTTTGCTTCCAGGGAATTGGCAGACCAGATGAATAATAGGTGGCTGAGGAAGTCATGTTCCTGCCTGACCTGCATTTGAAGAGCAGAAGCAGAGCGTGAAGATCGGCAGGGACGATGTCTCAGCACGCACACATGGCAGTACCCAGGTTCTTCAGGTGCTGTGCCCGTCACATGGCCTGCATCTGCTTCTGCTCAACAGCAGAGCGTGCTTGTAAAACTAACAAGAGTAGTGCGTCATCTTGCTCTACCCTATAAACGTATCAACACACTGGCAACTGGAATTTGTTGCTAGCCACTTATGGCTCTGAAAAAAACATCTTCGCAGAAGGTAATGATCAAATCAGTGCGTGCAGGAGGCAAAAGCTGATTGAAAACTGGGAAATTAAAGTAGCCTGTGTATGGAGTGATTTCCCTGACAAAAGTAATTGAATCTAAATGCAGTGATTAAATTATAATTATTATTATTATTATTATTTATAAACTGCAAATATATTTTACATCTATATAATGTTGATGTTTGATAAATGAATCACAATGTATAGGTGTAAAAAATGACTAAAAACATGTTATGCTGGCAAAGTAGACAATTACAGCTCACAGGCTTTGACGAACATCTCACTCTTGTCACAATTTGTGAGGCGGAGCCAGGTGTATGACTAAAAGAACAGTGTAGGTGGAGCCAGATGCTGCATAGAGGTGATAGGTTGGGAGCAGGTGGCTGCAGAGAGCTGAAAGGGTGTGGCCAGGTAGATGGCTCTAGATGGGTGAGGGGGCAGGCCTATGTGGCTGCATAGAGCTGATGGGGTGGAGGCAGGTGGCTATAAAGAGCCGGGGGAGTGGTGGTGGGAGAGCTTTAGTGGTGGTGTCAAGGTTCAGAGAACAGATGAGATGGAGCCAGGTGACTGCAGATGGTGCACAGCCAGATGTCTGGCTCTGGAGACCTGTGGGATGGGGCCAGCCAGAGGGTCCAGAGTGTTGAAGGATGAAGGTGGGGCCAAGTGAAGAGCTGAGGCGTCAGGCCAGGGGATAAAAAAAAAAAAACATGTATGAATTGCTGCTACAAACTCTATCAAAACTTTGCATATAAAGTAGTAAATTTGTAAAAGTGAGACATAAAGGACATGTTGAATATGTGAATAATGTCACATGAGAAGTGTCCAGTACAATATTAAGGATTTTTAATTGATAAAATTACAATTTCAATATTGCGTTAAATGACTGCCTTGAAGGAACTGTGTGTAAAAAAAACCTCCTCCTTTTTGTTTGTTTATGCTT
The DNA here is from genome assembly GCF_023375685.1 of Ictalurus furcatus. Lineage (NCBI taxonomy): Eukaryota > Metazoa > Chordata > Actinopteri > Siluriformes > Ictaluridae > Ictalurus > Ictalurus furcatus. The sequence continues at coordinate 18,319,031 of NC_071272.1, read as the reverse complement.
TGTTGCAAACTGAATGTTGCTGATTTGGTGCAATGTTCCACGTCCTTGGCCTAGTTTGTATTAATCACAGTGATATTTGTTAGTTTTCTGATCACACTTAGGAAGCAGGCACAGGCATGTTTGGACTTGTCACCAGGTTTATGGAAGATATGTGGATAGCAGGCAAGGAGACTGTAACAGTGCTATTGATTGAAATCGAACACAAGTGATTTGTCAGCTTGCGACACCTCTGGGAGAACGGATCGAAGAGGTAATAACTCACCCTCAGCTCAGGTACATGCCAAAGCAGAGGCTAAATTCATCATAGCCAGGTTTCAATCTCCACAAGCATAAATTTGGTAAATATAAAAATACACACTCTACATTGCTTTCAAATACGAATGAAAAAGTGGGAAAAGGTGGAATTTGATGTATGCAATCACTGATATGATGAGGCTTTCTGTAAGGAGTTTTATTATTTTTTAAAAATGATTTATTTGGCATTACTGTAATGGAAGGAATCTCCAGTGGCCATAACAGGATACTCTTCCGGACTGCAGAAGCTGTGTGTTTTTTCTCTTATTAACTTCAGGAGAGAGAAAAAGAGAGGCTGGTGAGGGAAAAACTGTTTATAGATCCTATAATATAAATCATAACTGGCACTATTTTGTTTTGTGGACATTTAACAGCAATAAATGTGACTATAAATAGACAAAAACTATGATATGTTTTTAATAAAACAAAAATAGGGGGAAAATTGACTTTAGAGTGGTACCAGTATGTGTACTTCATTTCAGGCCACAACACACCACCATGTCATTGATTATTTTCCTATGACAGCAAACCCGCAAGTGGTTTATTGCTTACATATTGGTCTGCACTTATATAGCGCTTTTATCCAAAGCGCTTTACACCATGTCTCATACACCCATTCACACACACACTCACACACCAATGGTAGCAGAGCTGCCATGCAAGGCGCTAACTTGCCATCGGGAGCAACTTGGGGTTCAGTGTCTTGCCCAAGGACACTTCGGTATGTGGAGTCATGTGGACCGGGAATCGAACCACCAACCCTACGATTAGTGGACAACCCGCTCTATCACCTGAGCCACAGCCGTTTATGGTTAATATTAAAGCATATTAACAATAAACAGCCAACATGTATACCAAAATGCTGACTCCAGCATTTTCACAAACACAAATTGCCAGGGAATTGTTACCACAGCCGGCCACCCCACCCCAAACTCCTTGATGAGCAGGTCTACTCATTCTCATAGCTGCACTTTATTTATGACACTATATGTAATAATATACTGCGTTAATGTTGCTGAGAGAACTATTTAGATAAACTGTTTTTGATACTGCATTAACAGTGAGGATACTTAAATATTACAACGTATGTTTAAATAATAGTTATGAGGTTTAGGACTAGGCAGAGGCATGCTTGAGCAGAAGCTTAACAACTTAAAAGACAGACAGTGCATTAAGAGTATTCTCCGGAGCACTACCTTTAGTTCCAGCATCTTTCTCAAGTGAACTCCTGTCATAATTTTTCACTTGTGCTGTCATGGTGAATCATGTCTCTCTTTCCCTTCATTTCATCTGGTCTCCACTGTAGCTGCAGCTTGAAGGATGTTCTCCTCGGTGAAGGCCTTTGAGGGGCAGCAGTATTTGGTGCTGAAGAAGCAGTGTCTGCAAAGCGGGACCCTGTTCGAGGATCCGTTCTTCCCCACTGTGGATGACTCGCTGTTCTATCAGGGGAACGTCATTGGCCGTGTGCACTGGAAAAGACCTGGGGTGAGTCGCTGGCATGAGTTTCTTACATCTACTGTACATACAGGATTTCCATGAGAGAAACGGATATCCAACTCACAGAGTCGCTTATTTTGAAGCATGCTGTGTTGCTTAAACTCTCATTTAGTGTACACAGTTGGTGAGCTGTGTTCAATTTATTCTCGTCCCATGGTGTCTTCCCCAAGGACAGAGGGCTTTGAAAGAGTGCGTGAGAAATGATGATCTGTTATATGAAGCATTTGATGCATTTGATTCACTTTTGTCCACTTTTAAGCTCATAGTATATATTCCATTACTCATCTAATCAAAATGTTTGACCTTTTGTTGAGTGTCAGAGGAGGAGGGGCTTGTGAAAGGCCCTCATTAAGCATCTGTGTTTTTTTATGCTCGGCTGGGAGTAAATCTTTGTGCTTGATATTAATGTATTTTCTGAATGTTTCTGAATGATCTCTTTAGTGTTTTTATGGCTACTTCAGCAGGTACTTTCTGGTCCTGTGTTGAAACTAATACTAGTAATTACCAAACTAGAAGGGTGTCTTGCTGTTTTCTTTGCAAAAATCTGGGATTATACCTGGTCTGATGTACTTTCTAAGATAATATAACTTTATTAGAATCTTTGCTACCTGGTGAGGGTAAATCAATTTTGACTATGATTTCAAAATCCTCTCAGATATCATGATGACTCATGTTACTTAGCTAGTCTTAGCAGTCAGTGTTACAACCATGTATTAACATGACTAAAAATCCACTCAGAAATCCTGTCAAGTTAGCTTGTTTTTCAGCTAGTTAGGATAACAAGAAATATTACAAACATTTATTAATAGGACTAAAACTCCTCTCAGAAATCCTGTTGACTCATGTTAGCTAGTTAGTGTTAGCAGTAAATATTACAAACATTTATTAACATGACTAAAAATCCTCTCAGAAATCCTGTTAAGTTAGCTGGTTAGGCAGCTAGTTAGTGTTAGCAGTAAATATTACAAACATGTATTTACATGACTAAAAATCCTCTCAGAAATCCTGTTAAGTTAGTTTCCCTGCTGAAAGAAACAATAGAAACCCTCGTAGAATTTGTAATGGTTTTTAATGGTTATAATCGGAGTTGTATTGTTTTTTTGGAAACTGTAATGGGCCCTGAGAGTCTCTACTGGTAATTTGTTGCCTTCTATTGGTGGCATGTTATGTCTAGTGGATACCATTAAGGACTGTTAATGGTAATGGTTGTAATGGTTAGCTGATGGTTTGTAATAGTATTTGTAGTGTAAACCATTAGAATTTCTGTGATTTTTTTCTATTATTTTTTTTTTTTCAGCAGGGTGGTTAGGCAGCTAGTTAGGATTAGCAGGAAATATTACAACCATGTATTAACATGACTAAAAATCCACTCAGAAATCCTGTAATGTTAGCTTCTTAGGCAGCTAGTTAGGATTAGCTATAAATATTACAAATATTTATTAACATGACTAAAAATCCTCTCAGAAATTCCGTTTACTCATGTTAGCTAGCTAGCAGGTTAGCAGTAAATATTGCAAACATTTATTAACATGAGTACAAAATCCTCTCAGAAATTGTCAAGTTGTTAGCTACCAAGCCCCCCCCCAACCAGTGAGAACTAAAATGTTCAATGGCACAGCTGTAATTTTCTGTATGAATGAGATAATGTGCTTACTTTACAAAGGTTAGCCACGCTTGTTGTGTCATCGATCCTCTTGCAGTATTATGACCTGCAAGCAAAGCGACAAGTCTAAATAATACAATAGCAGCCTATAAAGAATGCACATGTACACACATTAATGACCCTGCAGCTAAAAGAGAAGGAACTGTAAATGCAGATCGTTCTCCTCAGCCTACAATGCCCAGGGGCAGGCAAAGTGTCAGAACTATCCAAGTCAATCATCCCTCAATCTTACTCCGTCTGCAGCTCTTCTGTCCTGGAACACTGCCTGCTCTGGAATCTCTCTCACAACACACACATACACACACATATACACACGCACGGGGACCCAGAGGAGTGTTCTTCTGCAGCCCCATTATTATTTATCACTGCTAAAATGTAGCCTGACAGCATGGCTGCTTTTCTTGGCTATGAACAATTCCGAATGATCATGAATAGGACTCTCTGAAATCCTCTCAGGTTTTAGTTTTAGCTAGCTAAGTTCAAGCTAGCTAGCATACACAGGATTACAATATTACAAACATTTATTAAACAGACTGAAAAAAAAATCCTGTCAGAAAATATGTCAAGTTAGCTTGTAGTCAGCTAGCAAGGATTAGCAGGAAATATAACAAACATTTATTTAAAAAAAATAGGAAATCCTCTCAGAAACTCTGTTGTCTCATTTTAGCTAGATAGCATTCTCAGTAAATATTACTAATGTTTGTTAAAATGTAACTCACACACACACACACACACACACACACACACATACAGGACCCAGAGGAGTGTTCTGTTCCAGAGCTCCCAAACTGCTGCTTCTGCAGACCCATTATTATTTATAACCGCTAAAATGGACCCCGACAGCATGACTGCTTTTCTTAGCTCCGCAGTACAATTCTACTACATCTGAACCCTCCTCAAAGAACAACGAACTACAAAGAACGTAAGAGGAATCAGTAAAAAATAAAAGTGCTACATCTTGTAATGCTATAAGAAGTAATTTTCTTATGTGTGAAGTCAGCAGGCTCGTATTTTCTTTGAACGTTTTTTTAAGTTTTCTAGAAGCGAGAAAAGCACAACCAAAAGTTGCAAGTAAAAACCACACAGAATGGTATGAAGAAACGAGGCTGGACCTCATTTCTTTCCAGTCCAAACTGTAGATTCATACAGCCTATCAGTGACAGTCATGCCAGGTGAATACATAGAGTGAAAGATTTTGTGTGCACTGAAGTTAATTGACTTAATTCTGCTTCTTCTACAACTCTGTAGTTACTTCATCAGCTTCATGTGATGAAGAATACACACAGCCTTCAATAAGAGTGTATTTTAATAAGAGTGTCCTTCAATAAGAGTGTGCCTAGGTAGAATGGTTTTATGCATATGAAGAGATCCCATGATATAATACAATCGTAACACCAACTTACTGATCTGCAGTAGAATGTTTTTGCATTCCCATTTGATATCATGACCCTACTGTGACTGACAGGATCTACCTGCAGAAGTTGTCTATTTGAGGGTAGGCCTGTCACCATAGCCACTTTTGTTGGATGATATAATATTAGGTTTATGTTATGTTAATTAACCCACTAGTAAAGCGTTTCAGTTTACAGGTGTTCATTCACTGTTCAGCTTCAGGTCACGCAGCTTAAACGGGTCAATCCCTGACATTATTGACTACGACTGGATTATTTCTAGACTTTTCTTCTTCAAAAAACATTGTTAGTACATTGTTAATATCTTGCATGTCATTTTTTTCAGCAGTATGTTTTAATTAAAGTCGGTGCTAGTGCTTGCTATTTTTAATCTTAAATTCGAAGAGGAAAAGCAGAAAATTTTGGTGACATTCATTCAGGTCAGCACAAATGTCCATATATGGTACGGTAATTGTCATGACAGGCCTAACTTTATGATGACACATTTTTGGGCTTCTTTGCAGACAGTGCTGCTTTACAAAATTCTTATGGGCATTTATTTCATTAATAAATGCTAACTATTCAAATATTAAACACTTTAGGCTAATACTGTATGCACATTTACATTTACGGCATTTGGCAGATGCCCTTATGCAGAGCGACTGACATTTCTCTCATTTATACAACTGAGCATTTGAGGGTTAAGGGCCATACTCAAGGGCCCAGCAGTGGCAGCTTGGCCGATCAGTAGTCCAACATCTTAACCACTGAGCTACCATATATACTGAACAGAAAGTGGAAATTGTCTGTTAATGTCGACCTGTCAGAAACGACTTTTTTTTGAGATGGACAGGAAGAATATGGAGATTCATGAATGTTCATCGATTTGATTGTGTCTAATGTAAGTCATTTAGATTATTGTGCTTACTGAGAAACATCTAAAGTGCATGACTTTGAGTTCATACATGGGTTTAAAGACACACAAGTCAGACAGTACGTTTACATGGACAACAATAATCCGATATTAACCCGGTTAAGACAGTACTCTGATTGAGAAACTACCATGTAAACATTATTGATTACCTTAATCCGACTAAACTCATACTCGTAAACACGAATCGAATTAAGACGTGTGGAGTATTCCTATTTTAGTCGCATTACTGACGTGCATTATAGACATTTACACATCTTAATCACACTATTAACGTCGTGTGAGAGTTTTCACCGCATTTTGTGACAGGACACATACACACATGGCAGTGCTCAACCGTTTGACTGCAAACAAGAGAGCACGGCTGCGTCCGAAACCGCGGACTTACCTACTATATAGTAGGCGAAATTCATGTAAACATTATAAGTATGCGGTTTCGGACACAGCCCACGGCTTCAAGCAGTCGTCTATTTGCACGTATAGCATGACAAATAATTAACTGCACTTGAAGCTTTCGTAAAATTAAAAATAAAAACACCCAAAACTGTATAACCATAACGAAGACGAACTGTTTGTTGATGCATGAAATTCTGGAGGGACGTCGGACGGCTTAACATGGGGATGTAATGACGTGTGCCGTTAATCGATCTGTGTTCTATAACATGTAAAACCTGATCATGAAAGGAATATTCTATAAACAACTCATGTAAACACCTTAATCATAATATTGTCTTATTCAGAATAAGGTCAATAATTAGACTATTGCTGTCCGTGTAAACGTAGTCATAGAGAATGAGCAATAATGGCAGACATGATTACTTGCTTTAATGATGACGAGCTGTTCATTTTTTGTGCCCTTTTGAGTTAATTTTCTTCTTTTGTTCCTCTGTGACGTAGTAAAGTGAAGTGGGGTCAGTGTTAGGCCCTTGAATTATGAAGTGTCCACAAATCATGCTTAGCGCTGTTAGCACCCGAACTAATCTCACCAGCTCTCATTTGTCTTTGTCAGTCAGTCTCTCTCTCTCTCTCTCTCTCTCTCTCTCTCTCTCTCTCTCTCTCTCGCTCTCTCTCAGTTGAATGGAGCAGTACATGACAGGCAAAAACAATGAAGGGCTGAAAACACATCTTTTTTAAAAATCTGTTGTCTTTCCATCCACGCATCCAATGCGTATGCTCAGCATGTCATATTCTATCATTTTCATGTTTCACTCAGGGAAACTTTTAGGAACGGTACTGTGTGTTCATATAAAATGGGGTTTACCTGTGTCAGTATAGACTAGGTTTTCTTTGTTTTGTTTGTTTGTATTTTTTTAATCATGTAATCTACAGCTTCTGTCATCATCCTCCTTTCTGTAAGAAAACAAATAGTGCAATCAACATGTTAGGAATAAAACACTTGGGGCATGCTGTTACAGGAAAATAATCAACAACAGCATGATGTGATGCAGTCTGATGAGTTAGTGTTACCACCCTGAAGTTTATTCTCCAATAACAGCACGTCCCAAAGTGTTTTATTCCTCCTTTAACAAAATAAATTGTGCATGTAAACTTCTTTATCACCTATTGTTAACTAAAACTGTTGAGCTGCAGCAGTGTGTGATGGTTTCTGTAAAATAAATAAATAAATAAAATAAAAAATAAAAAATAAAAAAACAGTATACAGTAGGGGAAATAAGCATGGAACAATGAGGTTATTCACATAAATTTTTCACTACTTTTTTCCTGTGTCATTCCACTTTATTACACATAACTTCATTTATGGACTTTAATGTTTGGATTTCTTGAGTTAATACCAAAGTCTGGTGAAAATTTCATGTGAATAACCTCATTGGAAATATATTTACTGAAATAAAGTGATCTCATTACCACACATATTCACTAAGTCATGGCTACTTATAGTTCAAAATTTCCACATAAACAATAGAAGAAACTATTTAATGTTGTTTTAACTCATTATCCATCCATCCATTTTTCATACTGCTTATCCTACACAGGGTCACCGGGAAGCCTGGAGCCTATCCCAGGAAACTCTCCCACAATTCATGGGACACCCTGGACAGGGTGCCAACCCATCACAGGGCACAGTCACACACACATTCAAACTCTACAGACAATTTGGAAATGCCAATCAGAGTATCCCCACTACCCTACTATACAGTAGGCAAAAAGCCATATGCCAAAGGAGTAGTATGTCCAAATTCTCAGTATTCATATTCAACAGCAGGCAAGAAATCCCCGGATGACATACTGCTTCCGCCGAGATTCCGCAGTATAGACTCAACGGACACTGTGCTATCCCATAAAGCAACAGGAAGAGATTTCAGAATCAAAAATGGTAGAAGGAAGTGCATCGGCTCTTTTTAAGTTGTAGGTCACATGACAATTCCAACATGGTGGATGTAGTATGTCCGAATTGTATTCATGGTATACACTTCTAATGATCAGTACATACAGTATCAACAGCCAAGCAGTAGGTACTGTCATAGAATGTGGTTTCGAATGCAGCCCATGTCTTTCGGGAGGAAACTGGAGTACCCGGAGGAAACCCTCAGAAACATGGGGAGAACATGCAAACTCTGCGCTCACAGGGCGGATGTGTGAGGCAAACGTGCTAAGCATTAAGCCACCGTGCCCCCGCCATTCTCATTATAACTCCTTTTTCATAGAGAAACTATAACATATAGAAAAGGAAGCTTGCTGCTGGAGAAATGGTGTCAAAACTAGTAATGTCAAAATGTAATACAAAACAGTATCCCAATATTTAAAAAATGTCTTCATTTTCCCCCCGCATTTTAGTGAAGGGTGCCAGTATTTCCGAAATGCAGAATTATGTATTCTAAACATAATTAAGTAGCGCTTGCTTTTGTCTGGGCTTGTGTCTCACTATTTTATTCATGTTGCCTGTTGCTTACAGTTATGAGGGGCGAAAAAATCTAGATAGGCAAAAATGATTGCTGCGTTCCTTCCTAAATCTCATCACAGCAGGCCCAGAACTTATAACAAGTTTTTTTCTCTCCTGCAGCAAAGAAAACAGCGAGACAAGCATCTGGACTAATCACCGTTTTACAGCTAAGCACGACCAAGAGCAATTTCAGCAGTTCAGCAGAAATGTAACAGTAAGAGATGCTAAGCAGCCTGTCACTAAGCAAAATTGCTAGTTGCTATGCATGTATTATATCAAAGCGCAACAATCCCATCAGACTATGTGTAGATTCAGATGAACATCCTGCATTTTATCCCTTTAATCAGGCAAACAGAAGGACTGAGGCTGATGTCAGCATTCTACCGTCGTGTCGTCTTACACTATGCTCAGGAGAATAACGTCTGCACGCACATAAAAATGTGCCCCCTCCACCCATTTCGAGCAATAGATGAGAGAGGCATGACATAAGGGTCATTTCTCCTGCAGCCCTGCCAGCTAGATCCATTGAAGTCCGGGTTAAAATGGGACTTCGATTGGTTTGGCTTTCTGTCTCAGCCCTCAGAAAATGGCCTAGCAACAGCTCAAGGAGCACAGGAGTACATCATCGAATAGAATTCAGCAAGAAATTCTGGATCTGTGTGAGTGTCTGAGTCTGGCTCATGTTGAGGAGGAGGCATTGTTATACAGAATCTACAAGATTAAACAGAACGCTTTAGAACTGTGATTAAAAATATGTGTGTTTATGGTAGAGTTTGCATAGACTGGTGGACTAATCCATTCACTAGTCAGCTCTGGGAAAAAGTAAGCAGGATAAATGTACTTGTTATTCTGAAACAGTATTTCCAACTAGATAAAGCCAATTCTGCACTCAAACTGCGTTATGCAAGACTACACTGGGAAATGCTTTTTTCTTTTGCTTTATTGGACTGTGAACACTTTTATAGCACTTTGTATGAAATGTAGAGCTGTTGCACAAGGCAGTTCTTTAATCCCGGTTCCTCCCACTGCTGAAGGAATTCCTCCAGGTTGTTTCTGTTGTCTTTTAAAGCTAAATAAAATTGAAATAAAATCCTTGTACTGTAGCATAGTGGATTCCTTCGGTCACATGGGTTGCATGTCACTATCCAGTCTTAGCCAGCTTAGTAAGAGGCTGATCCAGACCCGTGGCTGAACTCCCAGGTCATCATCAGCCTGGAAAAACCACCCAGACGCTGCTGCATCCTCCATCCAGGGAAACCTGAGTTACATTAGCTTCCACGCTGCATGGTCTCAGTTTGAAAATCAGTGATATCAACTGAGGTGCCAGTGCATCCAAGATAGTCCATTTTAAGATTTGTGGCATTGATACACAGATTTTTTTTTTTCACATTTCCATCCCTCCATTTTCTGTACTGCCTGGAGCCTATCCCAGGGGACTCAGGGCCCAAGGCAGGGGACAACCCATCAAAGGACACAATCACACATACTGGTGCATCTCAAAAAATTAGAATATCAAGGAAAAGTTTTTTTTTTTTTTTTTTGTAATTTAATTAAAAAAGTGGAACTTTCTTTTTTCTAGATCCATTACACATAAAGCCTTTTTGTTGTTGTTTTAATCTTGATGATTACGGCTTACATCTCATGGACATCAAAATTCCAGTATCTCAAAATATTAGAGTAAATATATAAAAGTTCCACTTTTTGAATTAAAATACAGAAAAAACTAACTTTTCCACGATATTAAAATTTTTTGAGATGCACCTATACATTCACACACCCATTCACACACTCCAGACAATTTGGAAATGCCAATCAGCCTACAACACATGTCTTTGAACTTGGGGAGGAAACCAGAATACCTGGAGGAAACCCCCGAAGCATGGGGAGAACATTAACAGTAAACACTGTAGTTGTAAATGAAATTTTAGCCTGTATATTGGTGTTAATTGAAGTGCGGTCTGATGCATTATTTGTGTTTAATCAGCATTTGACTGCACTAATAAAATAGCTGAAACATAGTGATGTCCTATGGAAAAGAAAACTAGTTGACAACTTTTTTAAAACTCTGGTAGACTACTAAAAATAAATAGTCATGCAATCCCTAGTTCATGGAGGCAGATGTTCCACTATCCTACTGGCCCTGAATCTAAATAGACAGAATACAAAGATAGTGACTTTCTTTTCGAGGAAGAAATTAACCATTTTACTCTAAGTTTATGACAAGATGCACTATATGTCCAAAAGCATGTGGACACCTACTCATCAAAGCCATATATGCTTGTTGAACATCCCTTTTCAGAGTCTGTAACCCTTTTGCTGCTATAACAGCCTCCGCTCTTCTGGGAAGGCTTTATTCTGGATTTTTGCTCGCTCAGCCACAAGAGCATTAGTGAAGACCGGTATTGATGTCAGATGAGGAGGCCTGATATGCAGCCGGCGCTCCAATTCATTCTAAAGGTGTTTAATGGGGTTGAGGTCAGAGCTCTGTGCAGGCCACTCCTACAGTATCATGGTTCTTCCACACCAACCATGACAAACCATATTGTTATGGACCTCGCTTTGTGTACAGGGGCTGTATCAGGGGCTGCTTTAGTGCAAGCAGTCTTCCAGGAACATAAGCTTACCATTGAAAGAAATTGCTAAATGGCTAACTTGAAACAAACTCAACAAAACAGAGATGAGCACATGTACACTGTGCACAGATAGCATTTTAACATGTTCAAATGGCGTAATAAAAAGAAATGTAGCCAAATATATTTCACAAAATGAATCAGCGATTATTTCCCCACTGATGTTAGTGTGATGAGAGATCAATCAAGTGAATAGACAACGATAAGGCTAGTGTTTAAATGACACGAGTGAGTTTTTACCTCAGATGATGAGACAAACCAATGTGGATGTTGCTGATCATCAAAGTTATAACGAACATTTCCTATTGTAAACTTAACATTCCAGTTTGTCAGTTTATTTTCCCATGGTTATAATGTAGAGGTAGGCTTCCCATGGATTTGGTTATAAATGTAGAGGTAGGCTTTCAGTCAAATTGAAATGAATTTTCTCTCTTTTTAATTGAACAGTAACCAGACTTAAATGCTGCTTCATACTTTACTTGTGGTTGAGATATTGTACATGCAGAAGAGAAACATGTTTCAGTCGAGGAAAGTCTGTAGTTCTGTAGAACTGTATATAATAGAAAATGTTAGAATTTCATCATGTGATGAGTTTTTAGAAGTCGCCACTCAAACCTCCACCTCTTAACAAACCACTAGTTACATCTGTGCAGTTCTAAAGCTCCGCCCCTTACTGCATTTTGTTTTTACATTCGGCAGACAAAACATCCGAGGATGATGTCAGGGTTCTGCGGCAGAATCGTCTTTTACAGCGTGGTTATGAGAACGACACACACCCACAAAAATAACAATTCATATCCTGGCTTTTATGATGAATCAGAGCACATCTCTGCATTACTTTCTCTCTCTTAATCTCTCCCACTCTCATTCCGTTTCCAACTCTCCTCGAATAGTGTCTGAAACACAAGTGCACTATTGATCATTAATTCAATGTAGAAGCCGTAAAGTGCTCAGATTGGTTTTTATTACATTTTGGCTAAGTCCATCAGACATGAAGAGTACGAATGAGTGTCAGAAAGGAAAAAGAAATGTCTCAAATTTAGTTCATTTATTAAGCCCGGTCACTGAAAACAACTGTTTCTGAAGCACCAAACATTGTGATATCTACTGTGTTAAACACCTTTGTGTCAGGAACTCCACGTCAGAGCTATTATCTAAAACTGTCTAAAATTAGGGATAGAAAACTGCTATACATGTTTTAATATTTATTCAGCAAACTCTACATATGGTATAAGGACTCCATGTTTGTTTTTGTGGTGCATGGTGCATAAGTAGTTAGCACGTTTGCTTCACACTTCCAGGGTTGGGGGTTCGAATCCCGCCTTTGCCCTGTGTGCGCATTTTGCATGTTCTCCCTGTGCTTCAGGGGTTTTCTCCAGGTACTCCGGTTCCCTCCTCCAGTCCAAAGACATGCATTGGAGGCTGATTGGTATTTCCAAATTGTCCATAGTGTGTGATTGTGTGTGCGACTGTGCCCTGTGATGGGTTGGGACCCTGTCCAGGGTGTCCCCCGCCTTGTGCCCCGAATTTCCTGGGATAGGCTCCAGGCTCCTCCGTGACCCTGTGTAGGATAAGCGGTGTGGAAAAGGGATGGATGTCTGTTTGCAGTTGATTGGACACAATATTTTTTTCAGAATTGGGAAACTTTTCTCACGTTTTTTTAAAAGACCACTGCCCTTGACATGCTAAGTAACCTTTTTTCTGGCTTTAACCTTTTGCTTTTTTTTTAAATAAAATGTTTTATTGTATTTTATTTTACGTTCTTAACTTTATTTTGCTTTAGCCTACTTTTTTATTTTTATTTTATTTTTCCCTTCTTCCTAGGCCCTTAGGTGGTCATGTGGGCTTGATGAGTGGGTTGATTGAGGGTGGGCAAGGGAGAGATTTGTGAGTGGGCTGAGGATGGGCAGGCTCATGTTTCTTTTCAATTCTGCAATTTATCAAAGTGTTCAAGAAAATATCCTGCGCTAGCGGCAGTGCTATTTAAAAACAGCCGCTGCTCATCGGAGTCCAAGTCAAATGTGGGCTGGCAGCTGAGAAAAAAAATGCCTAGTGAAAAGCATCCTTAAGGTAAATAGCTTAATAAAAAGATGTCAGTTCTTTTAATCAGCATCATAATTATTGTAAGTATTTTTGTAACATTTTGTGTGTTTAAGGGTTACAATATTTTCATTCGAGTACGACTGCCTTAAATGAACCCCATCAAAGCAACATCGCCGTGAGAAGACACCATTATTCTGCAGTCACATCCACACAGGATGGAAAATCAGTCATGCTGTGTGAATGTAAATATAAATGTGAATGTGTGAGTGTAAAATAGGAAGGCCCCACACAGAAAGACTCAGCTGGTGAGCGGAAGAAAATAAAGGTGTGGGTTTTCCCATGACATCATCACACTTCCTCTTCACACATTACAGGAGTACGATGAAAAATGAAGTCTGTCTGTTGCCCGATATGAGACACACATCGTGGGGCCGCTATGTACGGCATACCAGCTGAGATCTGGGAAGCGGTTCAAATAGAGGAGTGTGTGAGTGCGTGTGTGTGTGTGTGTGTTTTGCCGTGTAATATAAGACTTGTCGATTCATTCCGTTGCAAAGGTCCAGTGTTCAGAGTCGACCATAAAAGCTTAATTTTCCTCCTGCGCTCATTTGCAGAGCCTCCTGGGGGTGAGTAGTGAGGGTAAATGAGCTGTAGTCTCTCTCTCACACACACACACACACACACAAGCACGCACACACGCACACACTCTGCACTTTGCCTGCTGCTTCTCTCAGCTCCATCTCTCTTAATGTCTCTGTCCCAGCCCTCCTGCCCTGAGTGTGTCCCTGCGCTGATGACACGGGTAGTAAAGAACTACACTGTTCACTTTGCAATAGGTCCAGAGTCCTGTCATTTATTCACACTCACTGGGTCATCCACAATCACAGTGCTTAAGGGATTAATTAAAGGATTAGTTTTCTTAATTAAAGGACTTTGAAAATTAAATGTACACAATTCGTCTGAAATATAATCATTCAGAATCAGAATCATTTTATTTGCTGTATACATTTATATGTTTTAGGAATAATCGTGATGTTTGGTCACAACACAATACATTGAATACATACAGTGACATCCACTAATATTGGCACCCTTGGTAAATATGAGCAAAGAAGACTGAAAAATTGTCGTTATTGTTTAACCTTTTGATCTTTTGTTCAAGAAATTCACAAAAATACTCTGCTCTCATGGATATCAAACAATTGCAAACACAACACAGGTTTATAAAAAAAAAAAAAAACTTAAATATCTTAAATATAGGTGTGCAACAATTATTGGCACACCTATGAGTTCATATGAGAAAATATATTTGAAGTATATTCTCATTGATATATATTTTTTTAAGTACACCTGGGTTACTAAAAACAGGAAATTGTTCAACCATGACTTCCTGTTTCACAGAGATATAAATATGAGGTAACACATATTCCAAATTCCCTTAGTCATTCATAACAATGGGTTAGACCAAGGAATATAGCTGTGATGTGCAGCAAAAGCATTGAAAATGCCCATTTCCACCAGGGTAATAATTAGGAAGTTCCAGTCAACTGGAAATGTTATGAATCAACCTGGAATTGAACGTGTGTCTATATTGTCTCAACGCACTGTGAAGAGGATGGTTCGAGTGGGCAAAAAAAATCTCCAAGGATCATAGCTGGAGAATTGCAGAAGTTATTTGCATCTTGGGGTCAGAAAGTCTCCAAAACTACAATCCGAAGTCACCTACATCACCACAAGTTGTTTGGAAAGGTTTCAAGAAAAAAGCCTCTACTCTCATCCAAAAACAAACTCAAGCGTCTTCAGTTTGCCAGACACTACTGGAACTTCTATGGTTCGGGTTCTATGAAACCAAAGTAGAGCTTTTTGGCAATAAACACCAGAGGTGGTTTTGGTGCACACAGAGAGGTAGCCATATGGAAAAGTACCTCATGCCCATGGTTAAATATGGTGGTGGCTCTTTAATGTTTTGGAGCTGTTTTTCTGCCAGAGGACCTGGACATTTTGTTGGGATACATGGCATCATGGACTCAAATATCAACCGATATTAAATGAAAACCTGACTGTCTCTGCCAGAAAGCTTAATATGGGCCGTGGTTGGATCTTCCACTAGTACAATTATCCAAAACATACATCAAAATCAACACAAGAATGGTTTACTGACCACAAAATCAAGGTCCTGCCATGGCCATCCCAGTCACCTGACTTGAAAACTATAGAAAACCTGTGGGGTGAACTGAAGAGGAGAGTCCACCAGCATGGACCTCGAAATTTGAAGGATCTGTAGAGAATCTGTATGGAGGAATGGTCTCAGATCCCTTGCCATGTATTCTTGAACCTCATCTAATGTTATCTAATCATACACACGCACTACGGACAATTTGGAAATTCCAAATGTGTGAATGGGTGTGATTGTGCCCTGTGATGGGTTGGTACCCCGTCCAGGGTTGGATGGATGAAAGTTAGTTCAGAGAAATGGTTGAAATTCTTCAGTGATTCTTCAGGTAATCACGTATACACTAAGTATGGAAATGGATGGATGGATGGGTTCCAACACTGGAGCAATACAGTAAAAATAGTTCTGGTTACTTTACACTTTTCCTAAGGTTTCGTGGTACACATACACCATCAGACACACACAACTAGACTGCTGATAAAACCAAAAATTCATCTCTCTGAAAAAAGTAGTCCCTTCTCTGTATAGAGCAATCATACAGATTTAGAGCTTCATTTACAAACACCTTTGAATGAGGAATCATGAAAGCATTCTACAAATATGTTTTGCATAAATATAAATAATTTGATGACTGCCTTTAGACTTTAGACCATTTGAGTTTCGGGTAAACAGGATTTTGTTTTTTTGTATCAGCACAATGTTAAAATATTTGTTCCATCCATATACCACAGGTGCTGTAGATAGAGGTATATAAAAAAACTGGAGTAATTCTTAAATCTATTAGTCTAGTAGGAGTCTCAGTCCTTCTTACTCTCTCTTTTGATAGCTATGGCTGAATCAAAACTGGTTATGTGACTAACGTAAGGAAAATGGGGTGAATGAACCAGCATAGTTTCATCAAACCTCCATGTCAGTAAAAGTCTCATGAAATCGAGTGGACTGTAGAGTCGAACCTCTAGACACAATTTATTTGTCCATTTTCGTCCTCCTCGCACTGAGAAGAGATTTATGGTCTCCATCTCAGAGGGCCATTTTATCTTCCTTTCCTTCTTTTTATTGCTTCTTTAATCCATGAGGAGCCTTCACCGCTTTCTTGTATTCACAGCTGCTGCTATTCCACAGTCTCTGTGATCTGTTCACACATTCATACTTTCTGACTGGTCAGTTTCTTTCTCTTTCTGTCTAAATCAGGAGCTGTGTGATGATCCTCATTTGTTCGTGGATGGCATCAGCGCTCATGACTTGCACCAAGGGCAGCTGGGAAACTGTTGGTTCGTGGCGGCGTGTTCAAGCCTGGCCTCGCGCGAGTCTCTGTGGCAGAAAGTAAGTTTGTATGTTTTGAGCAGGGCTTTTTTTTTTTTTTTTCCTTTTCTTTTTTTTTTTTTTAAATGTTACAAACATTAGTGAATATTCAGTTTCACTGTAATTTCATCTTTATTTATGAGCTGGTTTTGTACAGGGCATCTACCAATTGCAGTGTGTTTAAAATATTCAGTTTAATGCTGAATAATAAGAGATTTTGCAGTCATAACCCTCAATGTGAAAGAGGTTTCAATATGATCATATAGATGACTCAACAGTGGTACTGACAGCTGTAAGTCAAATCAGAGGTAAAAAATTAATGAGCTGTTTTTAATGTGTTGTTGTTTCTATAGTAACAGCTCATTGACAGGGACTTGTATGGGGGATAATGTACACAATCTAAGATTGGTAATAAATAGATTTTAAAATGTTCATGGGAGGAGTCTTGTACCCTGGAAATTGGAGTACCCAGAGGAAACCCCTGAAACACGGGGAGAACATGCATACTCCACACACACAGGGCATTCGAACCCGGGATTCGAACCCCCAATCCTGGAGGTGCAAACGTGCTAACCTTTAAGCCACTGTGCTCCCTAATATTGCGTCTCATTTACCAAACTGGATATGACTGAATTTATTGCCTTGTTTGGTTAATTAATTGGCTGGTTTGTTACCATTATTTTGTCAGTTTAGCATAGTTAGCATGTCTATTACTAGTGATACCTGATACTGAGATTCAGGCATGCATGTATGTATTGTAGTCCAAACCCAATTAGCACCTCATCTAAATAAATACCTCAACTAAAGTCCTAGTCATATATTATATACAACTATTGAAGACAACCATGGATGGATGGATGGATGAATGAATGAATGAATGAATAAACACTTTCTCCTCAAGGATCTGTGATATGCATTATTCTTTCACAGATGAAAAAATATAAGGATATTTTGTTTGGGTTTTTTTTTTATTAAATCAGATGCTTTGAGTGAATTGTCATCAGTTATTCAATTATTGTTCTTTCGCAGTAAATAAAGGTTATTTTTAGGATAATGGGTGCCCTTGCGCAATGAATCAGATGCTTTGAATTCCGTAAACAAACCAGACAAATGCCTTTCGGTGAGCAAAGTCATCTAGTCATGTTTTCCACATAAAAGGCCTACTTATGCATTATTCTACACCTACACCTCCAGCAGCATATTTATATGTTAATATCTTTACCCTTAGCACAGTAACTGCTGACAGTCGGTGGATGAAATGTAAAGGATCTGAACAGGCTGCGTCTGCTGGACATATATAGTACCTTCATGGTGGATAGAAAAGGCTGCTTGCTTTTCTGTTGTTTCCTTATGTCTTCTGTCTGGATTGTCTGTGTCCATTCTGCCCACACAGTCTGGAGCCAGTGGTGCTTCAGTTTGCTTCCTGTCAAGATGACTTGTTGCTCAGGCCAGTGCTGTGATGTTTGTACTTAAGGTAGGGAGTATATTCCTTGGAGCAGCTGGAATATGAAGCAACTGGATTTGCAGGGTTCCGTCTATTTTAAGTCTCTCTATTCAACAAACGTATCTTGTGATGGACACTTGTAATATCTTAAGACTCTGACCATCCGCTGAATCCATTTTTTATTCTACTGTATACCCGTCTGGTTGCTGATACAGGACATTAGCTTGGAAGAAGCTGTGCTTCAGTAAGAGCTTTGTTCCCTTGACAGTATTAGCTTTCAGCAAGCTGCCTCGTTGAGTCAGACGTGTATACACTAGGGCTGAAGGAATTTCAGAAGGAGTGATGAGTATTTTTTTTTTTTTTAAGCTTAGCTAGTCTGGTTTTTCCCCAAATGTCACTCAATTACACTGGGAAGGGTCCAAAACCTATTTCATAAGGGGAAGCCAATCAGTCTCTTGATATACAGTGTATGCCATAGTGTAAATAAATAATAAAGAAATACTTTAGTGTATGTGTGATAGGCAAGAATTTCAACACAATTCCCTTTACTGAGAATAAAGCAGGATTCAAAACTCATTCATAATGGAAAGGAGATTTTGGACTTAATAATACATCAAAACTATATACCTTTTCAGATGGGCTTTAAGAATACCTTTGACAAAAGAAGAATGTGTTGAAATCATTCTCATGGCTGGATCAGGAAGCAGTTGCAAGGTTGTGATGGACTTTAACAGGAAACATGGCAAGCACATCACACACGACACTGTCACCAAACTTAACAAATTAAGACATCCGACTGAGAAGTGAACATTCACGAACATCCACTGACAAAGGCACACCCGACATGGTGCTGGAAAACATAGTCCCCTATGTATGGAGAATTTTGGGACACCCTGTAGTCATAACTTTAAAAAATCACAAAAAGAGCTGTCTAATTTTAGTCTACTTTTTATCTGGTTCTCTCATCTCAACTAGATTTTCTTTCCACTTTAAGGATGCAGCACTAGCATTGCTTTCTTCTATGGTAAATGTTGAGTTCTTTAGTGTGAAGTAAAATCCATCAATGTATGTTCCAGCTAACATAAGACACTTATATAGTTAACATAAGTTAGCCACATTTATGTAAACAATGCTGCCAAAAACATTTAGCTAAAAATGGTCAAAAAAGGCACTTTCAGTTTTCAGAAGAGAAAGAGAACAAACCAAATTAAAGATTAAATAGGCCTACAACGAATTGTCAAATCAAACACTTTACAAATAATGTTACTGCTGATGATAATTAGAAGGTGGTTCCAATTAATTTCCTCTCCAGTGCTGGTCAGTGGTCAGGCATGTTCAAACAGTTTGAGCAGCAGGTCAACAGTCAGAAAATGTTGGCCATGTGGAAACATTTCAAGGGTTCTACTGTACAAGGGAAGTTAAACAAGCTATTTGTAAAAGGATTATATCAAAAGACAGCATTACACACACACACACACACACCATGATGCTCCCCTCTCCCTTTAGTGTGTAGGTGCTATCAGTTTATATGCAAGGGTTCTGGTGGATGTAATATTTAAAAAAAAAAGGGGAAGTATGTGTAAGTAAATTCACATTGCCCTTCAGCTTTTAGAAGACTGCATGTGTGCACAGTATGAAAACAAGCTTCCTCTCTGAAGACAGTTAAAAACTTAACCAGGCAATTCAGACAGCAGTGATGTTGAATCTAAACAAGTTTAAAGAGCAGCAGTGCCACGCAAACTGGAAATGTTGATGCATTTTTGAATAATTTTACTCATATTCATGGTCGGAGCATGTACTTGTGGCAATAGACCTGCTGTTCATCGAGCAATTACCACAGAACTGTGCTTGAAATCCATTCTCTGTGCTGTCTCAGAGGAGCTTAATCTCAATGAAACAGCTCCTCTACGCCTCTTAAATCACTCTGATGTCCTTCCAGCAGGAGCTGTTATCATTTTGTAAACGGCTGCTCGTCATGCTCGTCCTATAGTTCCTCGGTTGCAAGCCTGAGCCTCGCAGCATGCTAATCAGAGCCTAGTCAAATTGGAAACCTTGATTGGCATGGCCCCTCCCCAGAGGAAGCTGGTCCCCAGCCAGCTTGCATGCGGGAACAAATCATGTAGCAGGCCACTGTTAAACAACAGAGCTAAAAATAAAACCAGGTCTATTTTTGGAAGGCAATAACAATTATTTGATTTCTGTGACTACGATGAATTAGCTCTGTTTTTTATTATTTAAAATCACAACAACAGGATCTGTGCAATCTATGTAGCTTCCTCTCTCTCTCTCTCTCTCGCTCTCTCGCTCTCTCTTTTCAGGTTATCCCTGACTGGAAAGAGCAGGAATGGGATCCGGAGAAACCAGACTCTTACGCGGGAATCTTCCATTTCCGCTTCTGGCGCTTTGGTGAATGGATGGACGTGGTGATCGATGACCGCTTGCCCACAGTGGACAATCAGCTGGTGTACTGCCACTCAAATGATAGCAATGAGTTCTGGAGTGCCCTTGTGGAGAAAGCTTATGCCAAGTATGCGCTTCAATTCTAAAAGATGTGAATTCGGTTACTCTGACTTGCTTGCATGTTATACAGTCAACTCCAGAACTATTAAAGATCTCACACTGAATAACTGGAGCAAATTTACTTTAGATTTCTCCCATATGTTCAGTGTGAGATTAAGGTACGTACTTATCAGCAGACATTTTTCGTAACCTGTTTTAAACCCTGTTTTACAAAGGGTGCCAATAGTTCTGGAGCTGAGTGTAGAATCATTCTTCCTAGTTCTTTACAACAGTTAGCATCATAGTAATGACACTACTATGAATTGTATTGTTGATCTAGATAACTTTTTTGTTTTATTCTATAAACATTTTCATACAAACACAAAAATGTTTCCAATGGTCACAACTGCAAGTAAGATTTAAATATGTAATAATAATAATAATAATAATACAAATAACGTGTTATCTTTATTGGTTTAACATTTTATAAATATATGCAGTGTAAATTAGGGGTCACATTACTGAGACACCACTACGTTTTTTCCCAATAATAAATCCACATGTAAATGAATGGTCCTTCTTTAAACATATGCAAATACAAAATACAGTTTAAAGAAAGAAAATTTCATTTCACTAACTGAAAGCATTGTTCTCATGATTTAAATCATAGTTATTCCACACAGGTCAAAATGACAGTATTAGTCATGTTTTTCAGGAAATAAAGTTCATGCATATTTTAAACCTACACCTGCAGCAGCATATTTATATTTTAATATGTTAATATATATTTATATTCAGTTCCACAGCAGAGCTTATACACACCAAAATGCTGACAGAATTGTGAAGAAAGAAAATCAATAATGGTGGGCTATTCAATTTTTTAAAAAAAAATTATGGTGGACTCTGTGAATCTGTGGGATTTGTTCTTGGTGGAAATCAGTATACTAGTGATACAGGAAAAGCTCATATGAACTAGTTAGCAATAGACTATAAGTTATGAATCTATAATATTGAAGTTGGTTGAAAATCAGTATAGTTTGCAAAATTGCTTACACATAAAAACATACAATTTTGATTTTGTGTATTCGTTCCAGTCGCTGTAAAATGTCATGTCAACGCCGGAATCGGCATTGCTTCACACAGAGCGGCCTACAAACATGGCTGTGGACTACAACTCTTAGAACGGCTTACAAACATGGCCGCCGAAGACTACAACATCCAACAAACACTATCACTACATTCAGCCATCAGGAACTCTAGCACATTCACGCTCACCATCCTACTGATTACACACACCTGGACTCACTTACACAATCACGCCAACAGTATATAAGCACACTCATTCCACCACCACAGTGCGAAATATACGCTCATTGTTTCTTACCTGCAGATACCAAGCCTTTATTAGCTGTAGTGTTTTCTGGTTTCGATTCCTGTTCTAGTTGTTTGGTTTATGTCTTTGTCTTTTGTCCTGGTTACTCTGATTGCGTATCACCTGACTACTGCCTGCATCTTGACCACCTGTTTTGGAGTTGTTTGCCTGTTGTTTTAATGAAACTCTGAGCCTGCAACTGTCTCCATCTCCACCACCTGACAGAATACTTTGCCTGCACATGGAGGCAGCAGGATTCCAAGAGTGGCAACAGGCCCTGGCCTCCCTAGGGCACCTCTTTGGTGAGCAGCAACAGCAGATTGTCATGATCAATGCCCAACTCTCCAGCAACACTGGTTACTATGGTGGCACCCTCTCAGTCTGCCCTGTTGCTGATCACTTGCCCTGACAACTATTCAGGTGATTTTGCTTCACTGCTCCTTGTATTTCTTCAGTCAAGAGGGAGTGACGGAAATTGCTAAAATTGCTCAGTTCATCAACTTGCTCACATATAAGGCCCTCACCTGACTAGTGCCATCTAGAACCAAGGAGGAGAGCATTAAACCTCTTACGAGTGCTTTTAGGAGCTCTTCCTGCAAGTTTTCAATCATTTTCCCAAAGGAAAGTAAGTAGGAGAGCAACTGCTCACACTCTGACATGGCAACCAAGTTTGCATTAGAGTTCTGTACCCTCGCCGCTGGCAGTGGCTGGAATGAGCCAGCACTAAAGGCAGCCTACCATCAGGGATTGAACCCCAACATTCTAATGGAACTGGTTTGCCTTGATGATCAATCATCCCTCATCGATCGCTCCATCTGTCTCAACCACTTACTAAAGAACCGGATGGGCAAACCACAGATAACTTCTGTGACGGAAATCTAGGAGCCTAATCCCATGCAATTTGGACAAGCTAAGTTGACAGATATGGAATGCCAAAGGCCTCAGAAAATCAAGTTGTGCTTTTACTGCGGCAGTCCTCAGCACTCCGTGTCTTCATGCCCATTGCAACCCAAATCCAGGTCTTCTCCAAACTGCACCAACTGAGAAAACCAGCCTTCTTGCTCCAACACGGTGAGTGTCCCCAATATTAAAACTCACCAAAATTTTGCCATAATTGTGCAGATAGGTGACCCGGATAGTTTTTCTACTGTCTCAGTGTTGATTGACTTTGGAGCAGCTGGCAACTTTGACAGCTCTCTCGTCACAAAACTGAACCTGCCTACCCAACCACTCTGTAATCCCCTGCATATCCAATCCCTTGATGGGGGACCCATTGGAGGGGGTTCCATAATCCACTGCATTACACCCCTTCTCAGAGTCAGTGCCCTCCATCAGGAATGAATCTCTCTCCTTGTCACAGTCACCAAGAATGTTCCTATCTTGTTGGGGTTCCTCTGGCTGCACACCCATGACCCACAGATCTCCTGGTCCAACAGAGAAATCCTCCACTGGTCCCCACACTATTTAAACCACTGTCTGCAGGCCCCTATTCTCCTATTAGCATCTACTTCCATTGAGAGTCCTGAAGCAGACTCTAACACAGAAATACCACCAGAGAATCAGGACCTCGAGGAAGTCTTTAGCAAGACCAAAGCTAGCAGCCTCCCCCCGATCAACCTTATGACTGCGCTACTGAGCTCATGGCCGGTGCTATGCCCCTTTGCAACCATGTGTACCCTCTCTCAGTTAAGGAAACCTAAGCCATTGATGAATACATCACAGAGGCCCTGGAACAAGGATACATTCATCCTTCCACATTACCAGCATTAGCAGGCTTTTTCTTTGTAGAAAAAAGGGTTGAGGACTCAGGCCATGTGGATTAAACCAGGTCACAGTCAAGTATCATTATCCACTCAAGGAAGCCAAGATCTTCACAAAGCTCACTTTGGGCAGTGCATATAGTCTCATCCGGATCCGAGAAGGGGATGAGTGGAAAACGGCCTTCAGTACTACCTATGGCCACTTTGGGTACTGTGTCATGCTGTATGGGCTATCTTGTGCACCTGCAGTGTTCCAGTGCCTCATAAATTATGTCCTGTGGGATATGCTTGGAAAGTACATCATTGCATACATCGATGACATCCTTATCTACTCCCCTTCCAAAGAGGAACATGTCACTCACATCAGGAGGGTTCTTATACAACTCTTGGAGAACCAGCTGTTTGTAAAAGGGGAGAAATGTGAGTTCCATGTTACAACAATATTATGTCTTGGCTACATAGTCAATCAAGAAGGTGTTTTCATGAACCAGGATCAAGACACTGCTGTCACCAAGTGGCCGACCCTTACTGCATTGAAGGATCTACAGAGGTTTCTGGGGTTTGCCAACTTCTACTGCCAATTCATCAGAGGGTTCAGTTCTATCACGATGCCCCTCAGGTCCCTTCTCATTAAAGGTCCCAAAAAACTACAATGAAACCCCTCAGCAGACCAAGCATTTCAATGGCTCAAGGAAGTGTTCACATCAGCCCCTACTTTAAAACATCCAGACCCTTCCAGGCCATTCATTGTGGAAGTGGATGCTTCAGAGACCGGCATGGGAGCTGTGTTGTCACAGAGGTTTGAAGAGAAACCTAAGCTACCAACTACATTGGCAACCAATAGCTCCTGGCAGTGAAACTACAATGACCACAAAAACTTAGAGTACATGAAGACTGCCAAAAGACTCAACTCACGACAAGCAAGGTGGGCCCTGTTTTTTGCAAGGTTCGGGTTCATTCCCTTCTACCACCCAGGGTCCAAGAATTCAAAAACTTACTCCCTCTCACGCCTGTACCAAGCCCCCCCCCGAAAAAAAAAAATTAAGGACAAAACTGCTACTGGACATCCAGGTACTCACAAAACCCACCTATTTATACAGGGGAAGTACTGGTGGCCCTACATGCTCTCCATCATCCAAAGGGTCATAACTCTTCATGTACAGTCCAACGTACCCCAAACGCTACCACTGATAAACTTCTTCCACTCCCCATACCACAACGACTGTGGTCTCACCTTGCTATAGACTTTGTCACAGATTTACCATGTTCTCAAGGTAATACAGTCATCATGGTGCTCATAGACAGATTTTCCAAGTCTGATTCCCCTCCCCAGTCTCCCCTCAGTCTTAGAAACGGCAGAGCTCATTTGTGATCGGGGAGACCAATTCACCGCCCAGGTATGGAGCAGCTTTATGGAGAAGTTAGGAGTATCAGTCAGTCTCACATCTGGTTACCATCCCCAAGCCAATTTCCAGGTCGAGATGGCCAATTAAGAAATAGGCTGGCTCCTATGAGCATAATGTGGTAACAATCAGGAGGACTGGGCCCCGGTTCCTGCAGAGTACACCCAGAACTCTCTACGTCATTCAGCCATGCACCTAACCTTAGTCCAGTGTGTTGTATGTACCAACCGCCCCTGTTTCCATGGAACGCCAACCTCTCCGACTCCCCTGCCTTCGATGACTGGTTCAGGAGAAGTGAACAAGTGTGGGAGGTTGCACACCAATACCTAGAACAAGCAACCCAGAAAAAGAAGGAGCAAACAGACCTTGCAATGCCACTCCACATTATGAACCCGGAGACAGCGTATGGCTGTCCACCAAGGACATCAAGGCCATGCATGGTTACAGAAACCTCACCCACCGCTACATAGGCCCCTTCAAAAAACATCAAAACAAATCAATGAATTCACATACAAACTCCACCTACCACGCACCCACATTCCATGTATCTAAGCTCAAGCCAGTCATGCTAGGACACCTAGCCAACAATGTACCCCCCTCCACACCCCCAGCTCCCCTAGACATTGAGGGACAACTGGCATACATAGTCATGGGGATCTTAGACCAGAAAAGAGATGCTGGGTCCCGGTTCGGGATGTTCATGACCCACTGACCCACTGCCAGAAAAATCATACAAGATGTCCTGACATACCAGGTCCACACCCCGGGGAGACCCAGGAAGCACTCTGCAAACATGGCCACCGAGGACTGCAACATCCAGCAGCCATCATGGACTCACATTTACCATCCTACTGATTGCACACACCAGGACTCACTTACACAGTCACGCCAACACTATATATGGATACTCATTCCACCACCACAATGCGAAGTATATGCAAAGTAGATTCTTACCTGTTGGTACCAAGCCTTTATCTTACCGTAGTGTTTTCTGGTTTCGATTCCTGTTCTTGTTGTTTGGTTTATGTCTTTGTCTTTTGCCCTGGTTACTTTGATTGGACATCACCTGACTACTGCCTGTATCCTGACCTTGATCTTGCCTTACGTTTTGGATTTGTATGCCTGTTGTTTTAATAAAACTCTGAACATGCAACTGTCTCTGTCTCCACCACCTGACATAAAAACCCTAAATTGCAAGTAACAATTCTGATACAAACTATTGATACAAAATTGCTGCACATATTTTACTATTACACTACATCAAAGAAAACCTGTCAAGCTTCTAATGAAACGTAATTTAAGGCTATTACGTTAACCATATATTTCATTCACCAAGCAGCAGTTCTCGGCAGCAATTCTTTTTAATGCCCATGCTGTTATGAAAGGTATTTCCATTTTTTTGCACGCTGCATAGTATAATGCTTTTACTTTTTGGACTTTTTGCTTTTACTTTATCAGTGTTTTGGGTTTTTTGGGGCTGAATAATGGCTTTTTTCCATTATTAAAATTTCTGTCTGTGAGAGAGAATGAGAGCAAGCGTCTCTCGCCCTTGTGAGACATGAACTCAGCACTAAAATACATTAAACAAGAAAACAATCTTCCAAACAAAAGGCCTATATGTTTCAGTGAAATCTGTCAATTAATTTTTTGCCTTCTTTTAAACATCAAAGAATGTTGTACATCAAAAGTGCTGTGTGGTGCAGCAATGTCGGCTCTGCACTTTGGCATTTTACTCTACCCAGGAGCAATGCCCAGTAATAGAATCCTGTGCACTGTTATGTTTCTGTTATTGGTTAACTAGATGACTAGTCGAGCATAAAAATCCACATTGATCATTTTTAAAAACTGACATTATCAGTTATTCAGACTAAATGTTGCAGTCCTAATCTCAATATAAATACACCTGTTCATAGAAGGCCCTAGAGTTTGTTAGAGAACATACCTAAACAAACACCATCATAAAGAAGTCAAGGACAAAGTTCTGGAAAAGTATCAGTCAGGGTTTGAACATCCCATGGAGCATCATTAAATAAGATAAAAGATGAGATAGGATAACATTTTATTAATCCCTCGTGGGAAATTTCAGTGTTACAGCAGCAGATAAGGGACAACAGAGAATATAAGACAAAAAAGAAAAGCAACAGAAAAGTATTAAAATAAATGTTTGCAAAAGGCTGCAGCGAACATTACACGAAATATACAGTACACTAAATATAACCAGATACACTACATACTTTACGCAAAATATAACCAGACACACTCGTGTGTGTGTGTGTGTGTGTATTGATGTGTATATATGGATTATGGCAAAATGGGAGAGAAAATGACCAGGTACACTCGAAGGTTATAACAGTGTGCAAAAATGTCATTTTACAGCATTGTACTGAGAAAAAATCATAAAAGATGATGTTCATCCTGCAAGGAGTAGTGGAGAAATTTTTTGTTGCAAAAACTTGCATTATCAGATGGAGAAGTTATGTGCATAGTTGTCTGTTGGCTGCAAGAAGAAAGGACTTGCGAAAGCGTTCCTTTCTGCACCTAGGCAGGTGGAACCTCCCGTTCAGTGTACTCCACTGTGCAGTGATTGTTGCATGGAATGGGTGAGACTGATAGCTTATGAAGACAGTGATAAAATAATCATTTGTTGATGATAAATTAACAAATTATTTTAAAAATAAAAAGAATATGGCACAACTGCAACTCCTAAAAGATGCCATCCAGCAAAAGTCAGTGAGCAGGTAAGGATTATTAGTCGGAGAAGCTACCAAGAGGCCAAGAAAGATCTCCAATTGGAGAAGTTTGACACATATGAACTAATTATTTGGGTGGTTTTGTGCTCGAACAGATAGTGCTGGTAATGTTACGTTGTTAAAATTCTCCAGAGCGTCTCACAGATGCATCCTGGACACACACTTTAACACATGAACATAGAAATAATAATACAGATATAAGGAATGATAGTGGATATTGAAATGCATTGCAAAAAAAAAACAATATCAATGACATTAGCTAGTTGAATTGGCTTAAATATAGTCACATTTATGTAGTTTTTTCAATATTTGTAAACCAAATATACAATTATTTAACCTATTTCTAGACATTTATAATCTTAATTAAATTTCAAGGTTTAAATCATCTTGTTCTTTTGTCAGATTTTTTTTCTAATTTGAAGAATTTATTTCCATTTAATTATCTGCCAATTTATAGCTTGAAATATGTAAGAGAGTCTAAAAACAGCCCGATATTCAAAATATTTTCACTTGCTAAGATATATATATATATATATATATATATATATATATATATATATATATATATATATATATATATATTTTGCATTTGGAATAACACCACCTCATTTTCTTCACCTCTGCAGAGTGTATGGCTGCTACGAAGCTCTGGATGGTGGGAACACAGCTGATGCTTTAGTGGACTTCACCGGCGGGGTCTCAGAGCCAGTGGACCTGCTGGAAGGAATGTATGCTCAGGATGAGGCGGCCAGGACCCAGCTGTTCGAGAGAGTGCTGAAGGTCCACAATAGAGATGGACTCATCAGCTGCTCCATCAGGGTGGGCTGAGACATGCTCATTTACCATTACACTTCCTTTATGTTCTTGCTAGCTAAAATCAGACACATCTATGTTACATATTTCTGTTTCCTGCTTAAGACTCCTGCCTTTTAGACTTGTGGCAAAGGTTTCAGTAGTCTCACACGGTTTTGTTTTTAGCAAAGATCTCACACACTGTGTTTAGATGTGCCAGCTTCTTCAAAATGGATTTACGTTTCTTTTCCAAGACTAACTGTCTTCTCAAGTTTAATGCTGCGAATTATATTATAATTATGCTGCAGCGCTGGTAAGAACGTGTTGATTGAATTTCTAAAATTGAAGCTCTGACAGTAGTTCGGGGTGTAATTCATTTACATTTACATTTATACGTTTAGCAGACGCTTTTATCCAAAGCAACTTAAAAATTAGGAAATACAAGCAAAGTGATATGTCATGCAGAGAACAATACAAGTTGTAGAGAAGCAAAGTGCGCAGAGTAATCGCTTTTGTTGTGGTTACAAGTGACAAGCACGCTAATATTGTCCTCAGCATGTGAGCATGCCTCTTTAATTAGCAAAACAAAGTCAAATAGCGTGAATGCACGACTCCCGACCGAAACTGAATATGAATACCTGAATTGCTCTTATCTAGCAATGCATAAACAGCTTGAAGCAACAAGGAAGCACAGTTATAGCTCTTATCTGACAGCCGATACTAAAACGATATTAAATTAGAATTCAATAACAGCTTTGTTTTAATGCACTCGTTCTAATACATTATAGTTTCTATAGTAACAGCTCATTCACAGGGACTTGTATGGCAGACGATCTACATAATCTACAAATCTATCTCAGACTAATAAACAGACTAATATGTGTTGTTTTTTATGCAAAACATCTAATGAAATGTTTATTTAACATTAATGGAAGGAGTTTCTAGATTCAGTGCTTTGTAACAGTCAGAGGTAAAGCTGTATGTTCAGGACAGAGGACTTTGCAGTTTCTCCGTAACATGGTAAGCTGTATTTTTCTAATCATTAGCTTTGAATATGAGAAGTAAGAGAGGCAGGTGAGAAAATGACTGTTTATAGCTGCTGTAACTTAAGTGATGATTCCAAATGAAATACTATATAAGTATAATTGGAGACAAAATGGAATGGTGGCAAACTGCAGTTGTATAAGAGGAATAAAACATTTCAAGATGTGCTGTTATAGAAAATAATCAGCTTTGGGGTGATAACTTTTTCGAGCTCCGTTGCATCACTATGACATTGTTTATTTTCCTTTAACAGCATGCCCTCAATTGTATTATTCCTTACATATTATCTTCACCATTCTCTCCAATTTTACAATATATAAACAAATGCCTGTTTATCCATAATCTTTTAAAAATATTTTGTCTCAAATTCACATTTTGATTGTTTGAGATTTTTCATATCTATTCCATGATACTTTTGCAGAAGATATTCCACTGTATTTGTAAAGTCAAAAACTTACATTATAGCAATTCCTTACATTTCTATACATTCCATACATTTACATATATTATTTTGCTTAGCATTAATGATTTTTAAATGGCTAGCTCTTCTTGGCTGGTTTAGTTTCATGATACAGATTTTTGTTTGCCTCAACAAGCTAATATTTTTAACCAGGGTTGGTAGATTTCAGCAAAATTTCCAGCCCAACTACATCTCAAAAACCACACAAAGGCCTGAACCTAGCCCAAACTCAGGCACTGGAAAAGAGAGAGAGAGACACACACATGGACACACACACACACACACACACACACACACACACACACATACATACATACATACATATATATGGTATGGCTGGTATACAGGATATGTATCAGCCATTCGATGAATATTTGCCTTCATAAACTCTTTACATTGTAAATTACATTTCATTATTAATTACCATTTTTTGAGCGACACATGATTTTAAAAACGTTTCTGTTTGACAGATAAACTGATGTTTCTTTGATTTACTTGCCATTCTGGTTGCTAAGAAATTTTTAATAATAATTCAATAATTCAGAAATTCAATATTCAAAGATTCAATAATAACTCTATGGAACTAATTGGGGAAGTGTTCACACTGCCCCAGTTAGTTCCATAGAGCTATTATTGCACCCTGATGGCAAAATTGGAACTGAAAGATGTTCATATGGACAGGAATCATGCTGCAACATGACTGCTTTATGAACATTTTCAGTGGAGGAGCAGCGGTCAGGACAGTTAAAGGGGTCTTCTGATTGGGCTAGATTAACAATACCCTGAGGCCACCAAGATCTTGTTTTATAGCAAATAAAGTGACAGTGTACTTTTCTGTGGATTTTGAGATGTAGTTAGACTGTGACATTTTACCGAAACCTTCCAACCGTAGTTAATGATAGTAGCTCTTATGTGATCCAATCAACCGGTCAATCGGTTGACCTCTATTATGATGGATGACTGTATGTTGACTGTCTATTGACAGTCCAGACTATAGAACAAGCCACATGTTATAGCCTCTCAGCTTGAGGTTATGTCATTATTAATGTCATCCTTCCCCACTAAAATCTATGGTCACGAGTCACTGCTGCAATAGAATTGGTTCCGTTCATCATAGACACATTGTCTGCGTTTACACTTTGCCTTTGTTTGCAGAAATGGGTGAGGTTTCATTCTGATTATTTGCTATAAAACAAAATCTTGGCAGATGAAGACCCTGTCAGCATGGGGCAGCATGATAGAGATCTCAATAGAGATAATTAGTAAATAGTTGCTCACTCAAAAGAGGTAATTAATATTTCAACAGAACGATATGGAGTTGTGAATGAGGACTTTATGAATGTTAACATTTGTTGAATGACAATTATTTATGTATACTGTATGGTGGGGCTCTGCGCCATCTGCTCCTATGGATAAGCTGTCATTGATATTGGATTCAATGAATAATTCATAATTGCCCTACACCGGCAGGAGAAATGGTTAATTAAATTAAACGTACAATACATTCTCTAGGTCCTCTAACTAAAGGTACTGTATAAGACACACTTGACGGCATCATTACAAGTTTGTCACCTGTTTATTTTATTTTATTAAATTGTAAAGAATTTTAGGAAAAGCATCTGATACCATAATGAATCAAAAGTGAGAATCATGATTATCTCCTGATCCAACAAAGATCAACCTTACACTAATATAAATTTCCTCTGGGTGCTGCCTATAATAAAAACAGGGTTGTTTTTTTTTAAACCACTGTTTTCTTTCAGACTTTCATTTTCTTGTAAATGAGTCCAATCCCAGACTTGGAGCAATTTCTTATTGACTGCGTGACTTTTTTGTCAACAAGGTGTTTTTTTTCTCTCACAGTGAAGCAACAGCGACGTGACTTTTATACACAGCCGAGACAGTTATGGCTACACTGGCATATCAAATCAAACACGCACAAATCCCTCAGGCTCACTGACAACTCTGCTTTGAATGAGCAAATTTTGAGAAAGCCTTTTGTAAATCTAAACAGATGGAACCAATGTAACAAAGAAACCAAGACACATTTAGGAATTAACTCAATCTGGAGTTCAGGACAGAGCTTGGGTGAATCGAGTTCTAAGACAGCTTCAGGCTTTGGAGTTACTTTATTGCTTTTTTGACCAGGAAACAGTTTAATTTGAAGACTGTTACATCAGGCCCTTTAGGCTGTCTGGCTGTGCTTGTTTCAGACACAGCCTAATTGCTTTCTTCATCTTACTCTCCTGCCTTTTCTCTGAACACACACGGCCAATCTGAGAACGTTTCTGTTGACAAATCATGAGTGTCACAGGGAGTTTACAAGACTCATCATATTCTGAAAGCTTAATTTTCTCCTACAGTACACCAAGCACTGTGCTCACTCAAGTGTGCTAGCCTGTTATTGTCTGATTTACACCGGTTACTTGTTTCCAGCCTCAATTATACACAACATATAATCCCATTAAATGACTGGTTATTTTAACTTAAAATTAAAATGAAACTAAAATTCATTTTACTGCTGTTCCTCACACAAACTTAATGCTAAATGATCTATTGAGAACCTACCCTCTGGCATTATTTGCGATGATCTGCATTATTGAACACATTTGTTTAAGTGATTCTTTTCCGATTTTCACAAAGGCAACCACAGTGGAGGACATGGAGGCTCGGCTGGACTGCGGCCTGGTCAAAGGTCACGCTTACGCAGTCACCGACGTTCGGAAAGTGCGCCTGGGCCACGGCTTGCTGGCCTTCTTCAAATCTGAGAAGCTGCACATGATTCGCATGAGGAACCCCTGGGGAGAGAAGGAATGGAGCGGGCCATGGAGCGACAGGTGAGATTGCCCCCTGTTGAACTGGAGATCTAGTGGAAATCACCAAGAACGTAGACTTGATTTTACACTGGGCAATTTTCAACCCAGTTTTACTCTCACAGACAAAAAAAAAACACATCGTAAAAGAAACATTTTGGACGTGAATCTGAGATTTTAGAAAGCTTTTGACCTGCTTACTGGAGGCCAGTTTAGTGCTATTGTGACCAAAGACAATGCCAGTGACAAAGTTCTACAAGTTTCAGAAATTTGTATGAAAATCTCAAGCGTGTGAGTGTTGCTACGACACTCTAAAAATTTAAAATCCGGTGTAGAACCTGGTGTGTATGTGTGTGAAGCAAGATTCAGGAGGCAGGCGGAATTTCAGCAGAGCTCCAGGCTCGCGTTTATTTTTTCACTGTCAAAAAACTCAAAAAAAACAACCCAAATGACAAGGGGCCACCACTAGCTTGCAGTTGATGCCCCATTCATGTTCAAGGCAATAAGGCATATAAAGTAATAAGTTAAGAATCATCACATGTTACCTGCTGCTTCCCCCGTCTACTCTTTTCCTGCAGCCGAATATCGACCATGCCCCTGCTGCCATGTCCACCAATAGCAGTACAGCATATTTTACAGAGCTGACGTATCACAATACCACACAATATTGCGTTAATTCATAATTCAAATCTACAAAATGAACCAAATTTACAGAAATACATAAATATAAATTTTCCAGACAAACCGAATTTTCCTCAGAATACTTTATTAACGAGAATGAATAACTGGCTATAGGAAAAACTCAAGAACAATCATACAGTTGGCAAGCAACTAATTCAATGTGCTATCTATTGTTCCCTAGAGCAGTGAAACCATGCAAATGGCAATTGTCCCCAGAGAACTAAGAGTGAATACATCATTATGTATAAATGACATAGAAACGTGATTTAGGAATAATAATTTAGAAACAAACGCTGATTGATGATGTAAGCATAATGTAGTCATTTTATTTAACCACAGGTCTATCGTCAGAGGATCTTCATTGTATAATCTGACATGGATAACACACAATCTGTTATAGATTTTATTGGGATCTCATACACTGTGACAAGTAATAATCTACTGAAAATGCATAGTGTAATCTGGCTTTGGTCTCACTCAGTGCTTAATGTCCAGGAGGCCAGCATGTTTAAATGGTCAACCCAGTGGAGTCTGTTATTAATCGAAAGCATTAATCAAAAGCACAAAATATTCCTACTTTGCCTCTGAAAGCAATGTAGTACACACACAGACTGTGTCTCACTCTCACTCCCTCCTGTGAGACGGGTTCAGTCTAAATAACACACAGCCAAAGTGACTATTCTTATCGCTCGCTGGTGTGAAATTGAGATATCAAGGCAGGCAGACATGCGGGTATAAAATTGGGAGCACCTGCATGAGAAAGGGAAAAGTTCAAGGGGTGTTTAGATATTCATATTACCCATTTAAATGACAGGCTGCTTGTTTTATGACAGCCTAAATGTCTCCTTCAACGGCTGGGTGTGAAATGGCAACGTAATTACAGTTGGAGGGAAATCTTTCTTGCGTGTTCAGCCTCAGGTCAGCAACAGCACCGCTTTGGTTATATGGGACTCTAAATTATTTACCGTGCAGCCAGAAAGATGTTATTGAGGTGAAAGCAGTCTTCATATTTTTTCACAGATTAAATATTTATTAAAGGTTTGATGAGACCGTAATATCACAGTGCTCCAGAAATCTCTGAGACAGAGACCTGGCTTTGAGGGGTGTGGGTGTGTGTGTATGTGTGCGTGTGTTTGAGTGTGTGTGATTTAATCTCTTACAGTCCGAACAGATATATGACGAGTGTGGTGTGTGTTATAGCTCGGAGGAATGGAATAAGGTGAGCAAGAGCGAGAGGGAGAAGCTGGGCGTCACAGTGCAGGATGACGGAGAGTTCTGGTGAGAGATTTTTTTATATCCTCTGCTTTAGCCTCAGGCACATGAGATCTACAAAATGCTGTATTCAGTACTGATATTCAAATGAGTAAGCTTCTATTACTCTCTGTCACATCTGAGATGTGAATACCTATGTGCACGATTTCTGTATTAAATCCTCACCATGAGCATGTAATTCAACCGTGACTAGGGCCCTAATTGCCTTGAGGTTGATTTTTTGGGCCTATGTTCAATTTAAATAAATAGATCAGCCAAAAATGAAATTTTCTGCTTTACCACAAGCAGCTAAGACTAAAATCAGATATGTTTGGTGTCTGATATTTGGTTCTTTAGTTTTGCATTGAAGCTACAAGGGCAGTTTAGCTAACAAGTAAGTCTGTTTCACCCAAAATCTGTTCCATATTTACATCCCAATATACTGTACAGCCCCCTCCAAAACTATTGGAACAGCGATGCCAATTCAGGGTTGTTGTTTTTTTGCTGTAGACTGGAGACATTTGAGTTTAAGATCAAAAATAAATATGAGAAGAGAGTTTAGAATTTCTGCTTTAATTTCCTGATATTTTATATACAGTAGAAAAAGTATTCACAGCCCTTCACTTTTTCCACATTTTGTTATGTTACAGCCTTATTCCAAAATGGATTAAATTAATTATTTTCCTCAAAATTCTACAAACAATACCCTATAATGACAACGTGAAAGATGTTTGTTTGAAATCTTTGCAAATTTATTAAAAATAAAAAACAAAAAAGCACATGTACATAAGTATTCACAGCCTTTGCCATGACACTCAAAATTGAGCTCAGGTGCATCCTGTTTCCACTGATCATCCTTGAGATGTTTCTACAACTTGATTAGAGTCCACCTGTGGTAAATTCAGTTGATTGGACATGATTTGTAAAGGCACACACCTGTCTATATAAGGTCCCACAGTTAACAATGCATGTCAGAACACAAACCAAGCCATGAAGTACAAGGAATTGTCTGTAGACCTCTGAGACAGGATTGTATTGAGGCACAGATCTGGGGAAGGGTACAGAAACATTTCTGCCGCATTGAAGGTCCCAATGAGCACAGTGGCCTCCATCGTCCGTAAATGGAAGAAATTTGGAACCACCAGGACTCTTCCTAGAGCTGGCCCCCGGCCAAACTGAGCGATCAGGGGAGAAGGGCCTTAGTCAGGGAGGTGACCAAAAACCGGATGGTCACTCTGACAGAGCTCCAGCGTGTCTCTGTGGAGAGAGGAGAACTTTCCAGAAGAACAACCATCTCTGCAGCACTCCACCAATCAGGCCTGTATGGTAGAGTGGCCAGACGGAAGCCACAGTCCACCTGGAGTTTACCAAAAGGCACCTGAAGGACTCTCAGACCATGGGAAACAAAATTCTCTGGTCTGCTGAAACAAACATTGAACTCTTTGGCCTGAATGGCAAGCGTCATGTCCGGAGGAAACCAGGCACCACTCATCACCTGGCCAATACCATCCCTACAGTGAAGCATGATGGTGGCAGCATCATGCTGTTAGGATTTTTTTCAGTGGCAGGAACTGGGAGACTAGTCAGGATTGAGGGAAAGATGAATGCAGTAATGTACAGAGACATCATTGATGAAAACCTGCTGTAGAGCGCTCTGGACCTCAGACTGGGGTGAAAGTTCATCTTCGAACAGGACAATGTCCCTAAGCACACAGCCAAGATAACAAAGGAGTGGCTACAGGACAACTCTGTGAATGTCCTTGAGTGGCCCAGCCAGAGCCCAGACTTGAACCCAATTGAACATCTCTGGAAAGATCTGAAAATGGCTGTGTACCGACGCTCCCCATCCAACCTGATGGAGCTTGAGAGGTCCTGCAAAGAAGAATGGGAGAAACTGCCCCAAAATAGGTGTGCCAAGCTTGTAGCATCATACTCAAAAAGACTTGAGGCTGTAATTGGTTCCAAAGGTGCTTCAACAAAGTATTGAGCAAAGGCTGTGAATACTTATGCACATGTGCTTTTTTGTTTTTTATTTTTAATAAATTTGCAAAGATTTCAAACAAACTTCTTTCACATTGTCATTATGGGGTATTGTTTGTAGAATTTTGAGGAAAATAATGAATTTAATCCATTTTGGAATAAGGCTGTAACATAACAAAATGTGGAAAAAGTGAAGCGCTGTGAATACTTTCCGGCTGCACTGTAGTTGTTGTTTTTTTACTGAGCAACAGTATTTATATGTAGTGTTATACTAAGCACAGACACTGAATGGGTCAGCCAAGGACAACAAGAACAGTTGATGACAGAAACATTGTGAGAGCTGTGAAGAAAAACCCAGAGGGTTGAAGGCAGGTGTGGACAGGGGTGAAGGCATCACAATCCACCATTCGAAGAAGACTTTGAGATCAGAAATATAGAGGCCATACTACAAGATGCAAACCACTCATCAGCAGTAAGAATCGGAAAGCCAGGTTGGAATTTGCAAAGAAATACAGAGATGAGCCACAAAAGTTCTGGAACCAAGAGTAACCTCTTCCAAATTGATGGAAAGGCCAAAGGATCTGCTCATGAGCCAAAATATACAAGCTCATCTGTGAAACATGGTAGAGGTAGTGTCATGGCTTGGGCTTACATGGCTGGAATCTTTATTGATGATTTAACTCATGATGGTAGCAGCAGAATGAATTCAGATTTTTACAGCAACATTTTGTTATCCAACTTACAGAGAAATGCATCCAAATTAATTGGGAGGAACTTTATCATGCAGCAAGAAAATTATCCAAAACACACTGCCAACTCAACTAAACCCTCTGATTTTGTCATGGGGAAAAGGTGGAAGTGTTTAGACTGGCCAAGTCAATCACCAAACCTTAATGCAATTGAGCAGCATTTCACCTCCTGAAGAGGAGACTGAAGATGGAAACCCAATGAAACAAACAACAACTGAGAGGCTGCAGTAAAAGCCTGGAAAAGCATCACAGAAGAAGAAAGCAACAATTTGGTGCTGTCAATGAGTCGCAGGCTTGATGCAGTTAACGCAAGCAAGGGATTATGCAACCAAATATTAAGTGTTATTTTCTTTCATTTACACTCAATTTTACCTATATTTTTGATCGCCTAAATGTGGTGGTCTGATACAAAAATTTTTTAACACGTCTAGATGAAGAAATAAAAGCTGAAATCCTAAACTCTCGTCTCATATCCACTTTTTTTTATTATCTCAAAGCCAAATATCTTTGGTGTATAGAACAAACAAATGACTGACCTTGCCCTTCCAGTAGTTTCAGAGGGGACTGTACTTGCTTCAATTGACACTGTGATGTCTGATTCTAAGACGGTCCTTTGCTTATTCCAGGACTCCTATTCACAATATGCTTATACAGAACATCCTTTCTACTAGGGATGTCATGAGAACCGATACTTCGGTACCAAGTCGGTACCAACATGCTTAAAACGTGACGGTACTTGTTTTTCTGCAGTTGAGTAAGTACCGTAGGTACCGAGGTTGCAATTCCCCCGGAACTGATGGGGGCAGCAAATACGCATAAGTGTATTAGTCAGTCCACAAGTGGTGAAGAAGAAGAAGAACGCCTACAAGCACACGGGAAACACTACAGAAGATTAGCTTAGCTTAACAAGTTTACCTCCGGCCTGACTCGTTGAGAGGAAAAGAGAGGAAAGCTAGCATCGGCTGCCAGTGTGCAACTGATGCTATCGTTCATTTCAAACAAAGCGAGGAAACTCCTGGAATATGGCGAAGCACCTGAAAGACAGTCGTATATAATGTTTGTTTCAGGCAGCCGGCATTGTTGCCGTGAAACCAGCTAACGTTATCCTCCATGTAATGTTTGCGATAGCCAGTTATTTGTTAACGCTGCTAACACATTGCAGTCTTATAACCTACCTCCTAATGGGCCACCATGCATCGCCATTCAGCCCGTGTCCTGTCAGCAACATGTAGCCTAATGTCACTAATAATTATTCAAATGTTCATGCCTTTAATAAATCTTTTTGGCCTGCCACCATATCAGTGTATTTAAACCAATGCTTGCATTCAGAGTATAAGCGGGTGTGTGTGTGTGTGCGCGTGTATTTAGGAGTGCACCTTAGCACTTGTTATTAGTCATTGTGAGACAGTGTTTGATAACTAAAATACCCCTCCCCCCCCCTTGCCAGTATCAACCAGAAGAGGATGTCCTCCAGGAGTTTTAAATATTATTTTTTATTTTATTTTTTTAACCACACCGTGGTATCAACTTTGGTATCAAGTATCGTGTACTTTTTGTGGTATCGGTACCGAGTACTAGATTTTTGGTATCATGACATCCCTACTTTCTACACACTTGGTACTGTTTAATTTGATAGTTTACAGTTGTAGAGTAATGAGTTATAATCTCATTATCCCATTTGAGTCTGGTTCCTCTCAAGGTTTCTTCCTCATGACATCTCAGGGAGTTTTTCCTTGCCACTTGTCACTGTTTGCTCATTAGGGGATTTACATCTACCTCCAGATTTCTGTAAAGCTGCTGGGTGACAATGTCTATTGTTAAACATGCTATGCAAATAAAATTGAATTGAATTGCTTTGGAATTAATTGATTGTTTAAACTAAAGATAGTAGTCCACATTTTCACGTCTATATTAAAATCCACCGAATAGTAAGCTTTCTGGTGTAATTCTCCATTCCGGTTTTGGAGGCAGGAACTAGGAAGTGAATTGACACGAAAAATTTGCTCAGAGGAACAACGTGATTCTGGTTGTCCAAGATGGCTGCTACCGTAACATTTT
The DNA here is from genome assembly GCF_023375685.1 of Ictalurus furcatus. Taxonomy (NCBI): domain Eukaryota; kingdom Metazoa; phylum Chordata; class Actinopteri; order Siluriformes; family Ictaluridae; genus Ictalurus; species Ictalurus furcatus. The sequence continues at coordinate 18,279,149 of NC_071272.1, read as the reverse complement.
CGGTATTGAGATAAATGGTAGAGTTTTGTTCATGTGTGTAGATTACAGATTACAGTGTCCTAACCCACATCAGCACAACATCCATGTGACATCACTGAAGAACTGAATTAAGTATGAACCAAAGTTTTACAAAAAGGTTTTTGAGTGAGAAACTTCAAATGCTTGTTAGCTACACCAGCATCAGGCACCAAATCAGTTACATTTAGGGTAGGTTTCTTTTTAGCTGAAAAAATGTTAGCTACTCGAAATTGCAAGTTTGTTTAGTAATACATCTTTAAGGAGAATCCTGATTGGTGAATTGGTGAAAAACGACCTGCTGATTCTATTGATGCACTCAGGATGAACTTTGAGGATTACTGTCACTACTTTACTGACCTCATCCTGTGTCGGCTCATCAACACGTCCTACCTGAGCATCCATAAGACCTGGGAGGAGGAGGTGATGAGAGGATCCTGGGTTTACAGAGACGACCCTCTGCGTAACCGCTCAGGAGGCTGCATCAATCACAAAGCCACTTTCCTGCAGAACCCTCAGGTCTGTGCCTCTGTAATTACTGTCCTAAGCACATTTTTGTTCACCATGGTACAAGCAATGTTAATGTACACTGCCTTGAATTGACTTTACTGGGATATGTCATGAAATTGACTCCACATACCAAAGTGTCTTTGGGCAAGACACTGAACCCCAAGTTGCTTCCGATGGCAAGCTAGCACCTTGCATGGCAACTCTTCTACCATTGGTGTGTGAATGGGTGAATGAGCACCAGTGTAAAGTATTTTGTAGAACCGCTAAGGTTAAAAAAAAAAAGGTGCTATATAAGGTCGCAGACCATTTACCAAATTATTTACAAAGAGAAAACTTAAAAGTTGTGATTGCATAATCACAACTCTCTCCCCTCCCCAATCCCCCACCCACCCCCCATTGATGTGAATCCCCTAAATTCATTCTGGTGCAGTTTCCAGCAGAAGTCACATAATTCATTGATGGAGTCGACCTATGTGCAATTATACTGTCATATGATCTAAATATAACGATACACCTGTTTCGGGAAGGTTACAGCGTTTGTTAGAGAACATACCTAGATAAACAAGATCATTGTGAAGACCATGGAGCTGTCCAAATAAGTCTGGGACAAGGGTTTGCTTATAAAAATTTCCCAAACTTTCAAAAATCCAACAGAGCACCTTGAACTTATTACTTAAAATGGAAAGAATACGGTACAATCGCAACTCTTCCTGAAAGGTACATCCAAAGTTCTGTAGGTCCAGTATGTATCTTCAGTGATGTTTTTCCAACTAATGTATTAATTAATGTGTATTAATACTAATGTATTAGATATTTGTGTGGCTGTAAAGTATCTGTTCCTCTCTGTAGTACGTGTTTGATGTGAGGAAGTTGGAGGACGAGGTCTTGATCTGCCTGCAGCAGAAAGAGAAAAGAGCGACTGCTAAAGAAGGCAAAGGGGAAAACCTGGCTATCGGTTTCGACATCCATCGGGTACTGAAATATAAACAGAGTACACGTATAGTATAAACAGCCAACATGCATTACAACTTAGCTATTAGTTTAGCTACATTTTAGAGTAGCATGGTGGTGGAATTCCTTCTTTTTAAATTAAGCAGCTTATAGTAGCACTTTCATCAACTGACTAAATTATTTTCTTAAATGATGTATTTCTTATCATTTGGAAGGAAAGATCATTGACTCAGAGTTACTAGCTGCTGGCAAGTCGGCTCTGTATGTATTCAGGCTGATTCAGTTGGAAGAAACACGTGACAGAAATATAATGGATTATATGATTTGATGAAGTAACTTGTGATGTGATTAAAAAAAGGTAGATTATTTAAAACATGAGCCACTTTTATCCTTTATCATCATTAACATCATGTATCAGGGGCATGTATAAGGGTTAAGGTAACATTTGATTAAAGAGCCACAACAAGCATTAGTCGAGGCAAAGGTAACAAAAAAGGTTTGCTTAAGTGATGACACAGAGATAACAAATGATTCAAGAAAAATATAAGTGATTGTCAAACCAACTGTTTAATGACCAAATAACATTTTAATATACATGGTGTTCTAAAAGTTTCTGCACATAGGGGAAATTAACACTTTTTTACAAAATGTAACTTTATTTAAGAAAACATCCTCCACATGATTGCCGTTTCTTTGTGAAAACACACAGAGTCATCTTTCCAACTCATGATGAACTCGTGTTAACACATCTGGTGTTATGCATGTAACTGTTATGCATGTCCATCGCAACCTTGTGTCAGCTTCCCGATCCAGGCATGAGAAAGATTTAAATACGTTCTTCTTTTGTCAAAGGCATTCCTAAAGGCGATCTGAAAAATATATATAAACAACACATCAAAAATTTTGGAAAATGTTTTGCTAAAAAGTGTTCATTTCCCCTATGTTTGGAAGCTTTTGGGACATACATGCTTATTTTAATGACCTTTTCTTTTCATCGAAGATTAAACAAAACTTAATGATACTGTAAATGAAAAACAAGAGTCATATTTGATTAAATCTGGACTGTTTTAGTCAGATCATTAATGACTTTATCAAATCAAAGTATTGTTACTTTGTTAAAAAATCCTGCATTTCATCAAATTGATTTATACATACATGTTTTCAATTTTCCGGCCTGGAATTTAGCTCCACCCCATCACGAACAGATCTGTTGAGCTCAGCATTTTTTAAAGGCAACCCAAAGGGCATACAGTACCCTCCACTAATATTGGCACCCCTGGTAAATATGAGCAAAGAAGGCTGTGAAGAATATGCTTTGTTTATTAACCTTTTGATCTTTTGTTAAAAAAAAAATTCAAAGATATATATTTTGGGATAAACCTGTGTTGTGTTAGCAATTGTTTGCTATCCAAGAGAGCAGAGTATTTTTGTGAATTTTTTTGAATATAAGATCAAAAGGTTAAACAGTAAAGACAATTTTTCACAGCCTTCTTTGTATGTAGTTTCAACAGATGGGAGTCAGCTTTAATGAGTGCCTTAATGTCATTTGATTTGCCACATAAAAAAAACATTTTTGAGATTTAGTGACGTCATCATCGCAGTTCTTTCACTAACAGGTGTAAGTCCTCACCTGTTCTACAGTATAGAACCTTCTTCCCACTAGGTGGAACTGAACAGAAAGTTCCGCATGCACACGGCCCAGCAGAAAGTCGCAGGTTCCATCTACATCAACTCTCGCTGTGTCTTCCTGAGGAAAGAGCTGAAAGAGGGCCGCTATGTCATCATCCCCACCACCTTTGACCCGGGTCAGCAGGGAGAATTCCTGCTCCGGGTATTCACAGATGTGCCTTCAGACTGCAAGTAAACTTAACTGCTAATGCTTCTTTTATTATTTTGCTTTTATTACTCATAAATCCTTTAATGTTTCCATGAAATCTCAAAAAGTTTTATAGCTGAAGAGTTGAGTGCTCGGTTCATTCTGATATTCTGTTTTGGAACAGAGAGTTGACCCTGGACGATCCTCCTCAGACGTGTTGGACGGGGATGTGTGGATATCCTCAGCTGGTCACTCAGGTGCACGTGCTGAGTGCTGAGGGGCTGCAGGGCCAAGACTCTAACGGAGGTAAACCTGCACACACAGCATAAAACCATATTGGTTATAAGATGATCATTTATTCACACAGGGCCTGATTTATCAATCTTTTAGTAAAATTTTTTTAAATGTTTTGAAAGGCCGAACTGAAATAAAAATTCCCAAAAGTTTCAGCTGATTTTCTTCATACTCATGTGCGTATGTTGATAAATGCCAATGAGCCGCAGGTTATCAATATAATTTACATGTTCATGGAACTGCTGATTTACATTAAGTGACGCTCACAAAACTCCATAAAAGGCAAAGCTCACAGAGAGCTCTAAGTGGCAAAATGATGACTAAATGGTGAAAGATCCCTCCTAAGTGTAGCATATGTTAAATGTTCCAGTAACGCAGCACCCTAAAGGTACGTTCATACATACGGCGACAAAAAGACCGGAAACCATTCACCTTCAATTAGAGCTGATGATTTCTGACCACATAAGCTGCAGCGACCATTGGCGACTAGATGTGGGCGTGTCCAGCGGTGTGATAACGTTGAGAAAAGTTTAACTTTATGCAAATTTGGAGTGACTTGTTGCAGCGACTACCAATGGGAGTTAAGACAGTAGAACGCATGTGACCTGTGATCTGCCTTGCTGCCTTCGAATCCGAATTGTTTCATGGACCCAGACAGTCTGGAGTTTGTGCTTTTGCCACAGAGCACAAACTGCTTCTACTTCATCTAGTATGATATGATGCATATATACACTGGTGAATTTAATATACAAAAGCTCTCCATCCAGAATGTCTCATTTTGTTGTCAAAAGTGGAATGCTACAGTAGTTGTGCCACCCACTGATAAATGTTACTATGGCAACCAGTAGTAGGAACACCTACTAGTACAGCGACTGGTGACTTGCAGTGACAAAATGGCGCTATGTGTGTGAATGTACCTTAACTCTTCCTCCTATTTCCTCCTGAGTGTAATTTTCTTTTGTGTTGCTTAGTCAGTGAGAGTTAGCTATCTTCTTTATTTGGTAAATAAATGTTTGCATTGATGCCTAGTATATATTTTAAGTAGATACACCCTATCTAAATCGGATATTCATCAAAGCAAACGCACAAACCAGATGTCATTTTGCTCATGTGAAACAGACAATCCTCTGTAGACCCTGCTAATAAATCAGCGGGCATGTTTTTTGGTAAGTCAGGGCCTGTGAGTTCTTGTTCCTTTATCTACTCTAGTGTATCCCCCCCCCGAGCTTAAAACCAGCAAGGAGCTCTTTAAGGTACATACCAACCTGCCTGATTCCCCACAAGACACAAGATGACATGAACAGCAGAGGCACTGAATCTTAGTGGCAGTGAGCATAAATTGTTCTCCCTCTGCGGAAGCAAAGACATGCAGACCCAGGGCGCCAAAACTATTAATCAACCTGATACCTCTAATGTGCCTGTTTTTACACATACTAGCTGATTTATTCTGCCCTAATGCAGTTTGTCTAACATACTGCAGTCTCTAATAGGTGTAAGAATCTCATATTTCTAAAGCAAGGCAAATATTCAGCACAATCATACTGAGACACAATGTTCTATGATTTGTCCTTTACTGTAAGTGGACTTTCAATTAACCTTCTTATCTGCAGGTTTAAATGCTAATTTTGGCCAAAAATAGAAACCACTCTGTCCATATTCCCATTTCCATTAACACTCAGCCATATCTCTGGCTTTGGTCAGTAGAGGTGGTTTTGCATTAGCATGAAAAAATGCACAAATTGCAAATCTGATACGTGACCGACTTCTTGCTCCAGGCTCAGATCCGTACGTGATTATCACTTGTGAGGGGGAGAAAGTCCGATCGCCTGTACATAAGGACACCCGATGTCCCAAGTTCGACATCAAGGGGGTGTTCTATCGCAAAAAGCCAAAAGAAGGCATTCACATTGAGGTGAGTGTGATGCTCTTTTGTTTTCTCTGTCTTGTTTCTGTGCCCTCTGTCATTTTTTACCCCCCAGCAATTGCTAACAGTACACAGCCACTTGCAAATGTTGTTGCTGCATGCTGCTGCACCTTTTCTCTTTTTTATAGGTTTGGTTATTAAAATTAAAATTTGCTTTAAGTTTTGCCAAATGGTCATCTACCTTTGCATGATTGGTTAAGCAGTATGTCAGATTCATTTGCATAAATCCAAGCTCAGCTACATAGAGCTTCCCTCTGATAGCATAACATTGTGTTGAGCTAGCTAGCCACTAGGTTACGTAGGTAATCTTTAGCTAATGTAAATATAGCCCTTTAGTGTAACAGCAGCTAATTTTATATTGTGAAAGTAGCTAACTCCTAAGCTAGCTAGCTTTCTAGCTATTTTTATTTACTCACAGCCCTTTATAGCATATTTAAAAGCAAGCTAACAGAACTTCAACTAGCTAGCTTAAGCTAAACTTTTACCCTTTTTTAAGAGTCAAAAATGGTTTAGATTAATTTCAGTACGACATAGATAATACCACAGCACCTTAAAGAAAGCAGCATACTATAGTGCAGATCTCTGATATAAAAAAGATCCAGCTTGGTCTTGGCCATAACACTTGCCATGTTGGTCAATCTAGTAGTAAGGAAAGAGCTTATGAATTATCACTGCTAATGCTACATTGTCGATTATTAAGAAAATAAGACAACAGTAAGGAAATTAGAAAATCTCCAACTTTTATTGATCAATTTATTCATGTAATAAGGAAGCTGAAAAATAACATACCAGGAAACAACATGCAAGAAGGTCTTCCAGCTAGACCATCTCGGCCTGGGTTTTGGCAGCTGGTATCTGGTATAAACTGGATTTTTCAGCTTTCTAACCCCAGTCCTGAAGAACCCCTGTCCTGCACATTTTAGTGGTTCCCCTGCTCTACCACACCCACTTCAACTGAGGATGGACTTTAATTAGATTAAATGGATCAGGTGTGTTAGAGAATAGAAAACACTAATATGTGTAGGACAGGAGGTACTCCAGGACCAGGGCTGGGAACCTGTGAGCTATTTGATCAGTCTATGAAGTCAGGGTGGATTAGCTTCACAATTTAAAGGTCTTGATCAGCGGTGGGCAATCTTATCCGGAAAGGGCCGATGTGGGTGCGGGTTTTCATTCCAACCAAGCAGGAGGCACACCTGATTCCACCTGTTTAATCAGTTGATCTTGGCTTTCAGTAGATTCAGGTGTGGCTTCTGCTTGATTGGAATGAAAACCTGCACCCACACCGGCCCTTTCCGGATAAGATTGCCCACCCCTGGTCTTGATGGTCCTGACATAGCCATGTAGTGAGTGAGATTTTACTGCATCCCAATCTTCAAGCACCACGCGAGCTCTTTATTGAAATAAATCGGCCGCGGCATGGCAAACTTGCAAGTGGATACGTACCCTTACTCTTGGCTTTCACTTCTGATCTACTTCTCTCTTTTGCTTTAACATCTTCCTCTGATTGGCCCATGATGATGTTAGATCTACAATAAGAATGTAATTGTAGACACCTTCCTGGGTCAGGTGACCCTCTTCAGTGACCCGAATGACCGACAGGAGCAGCACATTGTCCACCTGAGAGACAAAGGCAGCCGCCAAAACAACGACCTCCCCGGCATGCTGACCGTTCGCCTGATCACCTGCACCACGTTGACCAACATTTGACAGCTTAATGAACATGACCTCACCCCTGCCCTTTATCATCTCCTTCCTTCTTTCTCGATGGCCTCCGATCAAGGTATAAATCATCCCTTACTGATTACCCATATCATTTTTCAGCGCTCGCATAGTATTCATAAGGGCTACACATTAGTCGTGCATGAGCGGCTGAGGTCAGTTTGGTATTGGGACCTTTGCGGAGTCTTCGTCTTGCGATCAGCCGCACGGTTTCCGGTTGCCAGCTTACCTCAACAAAAATCAATTCTCGCCATCACTCTTGTGCTCCCTCATGGTATTCCCACCAGTACAGACTTGCATTACTAACTCACCTTGCTGAAGATCATTTATGGAAGAAACCATTTATGGATGCCTTGGACAGCACATGACCCACTCGACCTGCTTTCTGAACAACAATGAGGTTGACTCGAGTGCCTCTGAATTGTGTGGATTCTTCAAAATATTTACACTGAATGCTCTTTGGATGTGCAGAAGCATGCTTGGTGTAGCTTTGCAACAATACCAAGAAGCAGGAGCACAGAGTTCAGACACAACCAGCCGCCTCCAGGGACCAATAGCCCACCCAGCCTCCATCTCCATAGTAACTACCATGACAATTTCAAAAGCTTATGTGTGTGTGTGTGCGTGCATGTGTGTGCGTATGCTAATCCCAAATAAACCCCCTCAGACGACCCTTGAAAGGTCATGCATGTGTAAACAAACTACATAAATTCCAGCAGTGATTTAGAGTCGAGAGCAATCTTTAGGAGATGGACATGTGTATACACACTTTGCTGTATACCTCATTCATGAGACTGTGACGTGATGTGACAGACTGCTGGGTCTCTTCAGCTCTTGCCAAACAGCATGTGCCATTATGCGAGTCCTAATAGAACTGTTCTTCCACTCCACCAGGGGGTGCTGTACTAATACTCTAGGAACCACAGACTCTTTACTGTCCTTTCTAATTGCTGATGTGCCCTTTTAGTATGAACTACTACAAAGCTATTTATATAACTACCATTACCAGCTTATGTGTTGCTAGCATTTTAGTTGCTTGTGATATTGTGGAAATGGTTTTGAATTGTTTTTCAAACCATATATTTAAAAATAAGTTGTCACTTTTTTCATTACTTGAAAGGGGTCATTTTTGTCGCATTTTTGGTTTCATTTATGCACAATTTCCTATGTTGTCTTAAAATGCATTGCCTTTCTTTTCTTTTCTTTCTTTTTTTTTTTTTACACGAAAAGACGAGTGTTATAGTTGCTGTATTTACAGTCAGATAATCAGATAATGGAACAGTATGATATGCTTTGTGTTTCTAGCTGCAGTCCCAGACACAAATAATGTGAAGACCCAGACTGGGTGAAAGAAGCTCCTGCTTGGACAGAAGTAGACTGCTCTTTAAAAAAGTAAAGTACAGATATAAATGTTGGCTTTTAAGTTAGTCAATACAGTATGTGTAATTTTAAGCAGACAGTAACTATGTAACAACAGAATGCCTCCTATTTTTATTTTTTATTTTTCACCCAATATTAACGGTTGCTACCTCACCAACACTTTACCTAGCTAGCTAACTTGCATAATGCTAGCTAGCTTAATATTTAATGAGCAGTTAGTAATGTTTAGAGCTCTGCTGCCTCTGAATTGCAATTGCAGTAGGGACATTGACAAGCTGTCCCCTTCCCTTAATCAACCCCAAGCCCTTGTGCTAAAAATACATAGGATTTACGAATTGAGATTTATGGAAAAGGGGCAGAGCTGAGCACCTCTGCTTCAGTAGGGGGCGGGGCTAATTTCACTGCCAGAAAAAGACTAAAACAAGGCAACTACTTAGATCCATCGATTACATATTGTATCATATGAAGGTATATGATAAAGTCTATTAAAAACAAACATTCCAAACAGCACCTTTAACTATAATGTACAGACTGGTGACAAATGAAAGGAAAAAAAATATTTTGCTGGCATGGTTTGGCTCCACCTGTTGCCTTAGAAAGAAAAGTCACTGCAATTCAATACAAACTTAATCTGACTGATCACCTTTATCCTATGATAAACTATTTCGATCGTTATGAAAGTGGTCTCTTCCAGGATTACCTCATCCCCTTCTGCAGGGCACAAGAGTTCACTAAATGGTTTGATGAGGATGAAAATTATGTCAATCATATGCTATGGCTTTCATAGTCACCAGATCTCAACCCTGTTGAACATCTGTGGGAGATTTTGGAGTGTCGTGTTCGACAGCGCTCTACCATCATCATCAAAACACCAACTGAGCTAATAGCTTTTGGACGAATGGTGCGCATCGCTCCAGTAAAGTTCCAGAAGCTTGTAGAATCTATGACTCAATGAAGCTGTTCTGGTGACCCAACACCTTACTAAGACCATTTATGCTGGACTTTCCTTTAATTTGTCACCCAATACTTGTCAATATTACCCTGATGTTAAAGTTCTGAGTATCTGAGATGTATTTTTGCAAACTTTTAACAAACAGACAAGATGATGATTTGTATTCTATATTCACGTGAAAGAATCAATAACACATGCATTCACAGCACAAAATAAGACACTGGTTTGAATCGCAAAATCAAATTTAATACCATTCCAGCATTTTAGGCAAATAGCTGTCCTCATATTGATGCTCAGTAGCTGATCAGTGCAGCCCTAATTAAGTAATTACAGCAAGCCATTTATGAAAAAAACAACACTAGAAACTTGAACGTAAACTTTTGGACACACATTGATCATTGCATAGTTCTTCGGTGTTCAAACAGAGGTTTTTCCGAGCATGGGGTTTGTTCTGCAGCGCTGCAACTAGCTGTCACTCATTCATTTAGCCTCTTCATTGTGGCCTGTAGTAAATACGGGCATGAAGACTTCAAGACGTAGTGATCTTCTGCTTTAGGGCTGTATTCAGAGTTGAGTTACGCATGCGTAGTGAGGAATATGCAACATCAGAATTCAGATGTTATGTGTACCTGTGGACGGAAGTGGTAGCTCAGTGGTTAAGACTTATGATCGGAGTTCAAATCCCAGCACTGCCAGGCTGCCACTGCTGGGCCCTTGAGCAAGGCTCTTAACTCTCAACTGCTCAGTTGTATAAATGAGATAACTGTAAGGTGCTCTGGATGGGGCTGCCTTCCAAATACCCTAAATACCTACAGACTAGAGAGATGTGTTGGAGTTGCACATGATCTCGATTTAATATCTTGTGGCTATATTAAGGTTTGTTTTTTTTAATAACAAGAATATGTGCTGGATCAAGTGCTATTTTATAAACTGAGGGCCATATTGTAAAATTAAACCAAATCTGCAGGGAAGCTCTTGTATCTAACGGAGGTGGTCTAAATGCTATTGATAACCCCATCTTAGGTTAACCTACTCAAGTAAAATCTGACAAGCTTAGAGGAATGAAATACATGCAAGTAATTTAATAATCTGAATAGGGAGTCCAGGAAATTTGAGCTAAGTACTTGTGTAACCGAAATCTGAATACACATAAATATTGACATTGAGTTTTGGATTTAAATAACTCTGGATACATCCCTTAGGCTGAAGGCGAACGTGATGGGACATGGGGGTCGGGTCGGTTAGCTCACTAGTTTAAGCATGAAGTGCCATACAGATAAGTTGCATGGGAGGAGTAAGAGAGATGTTCATGCCAGTTAGGTTAGTTCTCAGGCATAATGGTGAAACCAGACAGCTAGAGATAATGTAACTTTATTCATTCAGTATTTGTTAGTGCATAGTAAATTGGAAGGTCTTACTGACATCATATGTTAAAAGATGTATCAAGAGAAGATGGCTTATCTGTCCTGTTATTTTAGCCTGAGAATGAGAAAACATTAAGTTTTTTGCAAATCACCCCAGAGTGCAAGACACAATTTAGATTTTTTTCTGCTTTAAGAAAATTTTTTTTTTGCATTAATTAAATTCATCTTAATGTACCTGGTATTTTTTTAACCTAAAATGGCACCTCAGAACCTCTGCCACTGTTGTCTAGCTTGGTCTTCATCTTAGTTGTCTACCTTACTCTTTATTGCTTAAACCTCATAATTTATTGTATAAGCTTGTCATATCACTTCTGTTGTGATCATATTCGATTCCTCTGGTACCTAATGTTTTTTTTAAATGTTATGTTAGTACAAAGCTAACTGTAGCACTGTCCTACACAGGTCTGATGCGTACCGTCGTTGTAGCTTTAAATACAGATAAGGCCAGTAACATCTATGTGACTCTCTCTTTAGCCTTTTAACAATGATGTTTAAGCGGTTTAGCATGTCGCAGCACTAGCATCAGGGTTGCCAAGTATGTGTAACTAAATTAATTCCAAAACTCAGACCCTCCTAAACCCTATATTCAACTCCAAAATGATGAATACGGTTCATATTTATTATTATTATTATTATTATTATTATTATTATTATTATTATTATTATTTTAACGAAGCAGTATTAAAACAGTGCAGTTTTCCAAAACATTTTTTTTCATTGCGGTCCTAAAACGGTCTTGCATTATTAGATGTATAGTCATTAATAAAGATAAGCTAGGACAATGAGTAAACCACTTTGCTATTATACAACACAGTATACGTATTCACCTATTTTAGAATGTATTTTATATACATTTTCAAGTTACTAGTTACATTATTTCAGCTGTTTATTTAATCATAAACACATACCTACCTTATAGGCTATAATTGTACTATATTCATTTAAAAACCAGTAACAACCCTTAAGCCTTAAGCTTTTATGCTTCCAAACCTTACAACACAGGCATAATGTCCCAGACTCAACCCATGGAGAGAAAAATATTCTGTAATCAGCCTGATTCTGTGAGAAAACATCAGGCTTTGCAAACGTATCATTTTACATAGAATGGAGACTGTAAGTTGAAGTTTGGATACAATTTTTTATTTTTTTAGCCATGACAACTGAGGTATCAACAAGACAGTTTGAAACTGTTACACATGGTATATTGCAATTTGGCCAGTGCAAAAATTATATCGTCACATTGTGGACATCACTTTAAATAGCTTTTTTTTGCTAGCGCCATGGTTCTCATAGTTGGGTCTGTGATACATACTCAGAGACTCTGTGATTTTAAAAAAATATTTTTTTGTTACAGTACTGGAAATAATAACCCACCATTATTAAATGGTCTGGTAAATGGTCTGCACTTATATAGCGCTTTTTTTTAACCTTAGCCGTTCCAAAGCACTTTACACTGTTTCTCATTCACCCATTCACACACACACTCACACACCAAGGCGCTAACTTGCCATCGGGAACAACTTGGGGTTCTTGCCCAAGGACTCTTCGGCATGTGGAGTCATGTGGGCTGGGAATCAAACCGCCAACCCTACGATTAGTGGACAACCTGCTCTACCACCTGAGCCATACTATATTAGATTTATTACTGACAACATTGTTATTAGCCAGTTTCACTAATCACTTGAATTGAATGGGTTTAATCCAAACTTTAATAACTCAGAAACAATAAAAGTAGGCCCTTTAAATAATGTCAACTTGAATTCCATGGCAATTTTAATTAAAAAAAAAGGTGTTGTGTGGGTGTAAAGTTCTTAAATACATATTTTTTAAAATTTAATCTCTCTGGCTCCAATAAATGACCAAACTATTATTGTGCAGATTTAAATACAGAGCTTAATGTTAAAAGAGAAATAATTCTGTACGGTTGGGATTCATTTATACAGTAAAATGGGGCTGGAGGGCAAAAAAAGCGTGTCTTATAGTCCGGAGAATACGATAATCACACATTCAACATCCAAGGTCACTCTGTGTTTATTCAGCAGGAACATTTAAACACTTTTCTTTCTCTTTAAAATTTGCAGGTTGAATTTGTTTTGTGTAAATGCCTTGAAGGTGATTAATGTGCCACTCTAACATGAGTTATGAATGTTATTTTTTGTTTTTAATTGAAGCCTCTGTATGTCTTTTTCCAACATTCAGTCTGTAAAACAAACACAATGGATTTTTAAATTTTTTTTTTACCACAATGTTTCAGTCTTGCCAAACATATTTAGGAATGCACATTTATTAACACAACACTCAGTTTAAGTCTGTGCATGTCCGTATTGCAGAGGCAGGTTTACAGCCACACATGTACGCCGACTGTTCTACAATGTTCCACGCTCAAATGAGACTCGTGCTGTGACGATATGGGCGTTGCTGCTGCTTGCACATGCAGGTCTGAGCTTATGCTGCATGTGCTTTTCAGTGGTGGACATTGACGGGAACTTGTGTATGCTGATTGCTCAGCTTCAGCCAGGCATGAGTGTATGTTAGTGGCGGTAACTGATATCTTTCAAAATGGCCTGCTGGACATCCAGTTTCATGGATGTTTATAATAGCACAGTACAATTTCATGAAGATATTAATCTGCATTAATGTGTGTGATGAAACTTTTCAGCAGTTTGTAACTTTGAAATAAAAATAAAACTTTTTAAGCGCTCACTAAGACACATTTCGACTAAGGCATATTGCAGTTTCTGGGTGTTTATGTTCGCTTCTGATTAAAGTTGGTACGTTTTCGCGGTTTTTCAACAAGCTGATTAAAATGCTATTAATGTCGACACATTTTTTTTTTAACCCAATCAAGATCCTTACTCCAGTGTTTCTCATCACACTCCCTCTGGACTCCAGCGACCTCCTTTTCTCCATGCACAGGACGCAGATGCACTAAAAACCCTTTGGCTGCGTAATCCGCTACTGCTGTAAACACGTTACATTGCTACCTCTGCTGTCACTCCTAACATGTTCCTAACTTTATCATACACTACCACTATCAAATGCACAGAAGACTTAGAGTGCTGCAGGGATGATGTATTTTTGTAGGCCAACCCAGAAGTAAGCATCAACCTGGTTCCCTCGACAAAAATCCAAGAGGATTTTTCCATTGGCTTTTAGATTCGTGCAGAAAATAAGCTCTGTGACCAACGGATGTTTATGATTCTTACATGTTTTTTTCAGCAAGATAATCTTCACAAATGAACACAACTTTTTATGAATTTTGAAGAATAAATACAATCGCCAGAGGTAAAAAGGTCAAGTTAGGCTATAAATGAACTACACCACGGTCGCATGACTTCAACCTCACCAAGCTTTGTAGCACTACAATAAAAATAAATTTTAAAAAACACTACAATTGGAAAACACTATAAATTGCTAAATCTAGTTGGAAAGTTTGACTTGGAATAGTTTGGAAAAGTGTGAGTATAAACACAACGAGGCTGTAGTAGAGGAGTTTTCCTCTTCGGCATGATGACGTCTAATGTCCCCGACAACCTCTGCAGTCCCATTTAGTCGCTTGTTAGCAACCGCCTTTTACAAGACATGTAAAATCTTAGCAAAATCACGAGTGGGGTATTACTGGTGTATTTTATGTCATAGAATAAAACATGAAAATGATCTTGAGCTTGTGTTAACCACAGACCTTATTTCAGGCACTTAACCAAAAACCCATTTAAAAAAAAAACCCTGACTTCGGGACGGTGGGGCCAGAAGTGCTAAAATGCTAACTCATTTCCGGGTTTTAGGACTCATTCCTGCAGCACTCGGTTGTGGCTAAGCAGTGCTGCATTTGTGTGTGTGTCTGTGCATAGATTTTTCCCCTTTTTCCTTTCCTTACAACCACTCTCTCTTTTAGCTTCTAACCTGACAATGAAAGAGATTTTACGAAAAAGTCATTCTCAAAAAAAACATATTTCTAAGAGCATTTAGAGGATTCGATCTTGTTTCGTTCTGGCTTTTAGATGTATAGAAAATACAAGGATTTTTTTACAGAGAAATGGTAATAAATTTCACCCCAGGTTTTTAAATAGGGAATTAATACAGTGACATGATGAAACCGAGTTATTTTTAGACTAGGTTGTCATACTGTGATTATTTCAAACTGTAATATCACTACTCTGATGAACGGCACTACTATATCGGCTCTTTGTCTTTCTTTCTGTCTCGGATGCGCTAACTCACTGGCGTGCATTGCTGCATGTACTGTGACTAACTGGAAGCTCCGCTTGGACAAAAACCATCACGAATGGTGAAATGTGCCATGTCTGAATTCTCAAAGCTTCACGGAGCGGCATCGCCTTAAGATTCAGAGAATGCTTGTAGAGCGTGTGATGTCTTCTTCTTCTTCTTCTTCTTCTTCTTCTTCCTCTGTCTTTATTATAATTTGTTTTATTTCTAACAAATCGGACATCCAGAAAACGAGCTTGTGATACTCTTGTATTTTTTCCGCCAACGTTGAACTCGAAAGCGGCACTGATATAAACTTGCATGATGACATTCTATATATGGTAGCAGACGCTGAGAACTTTATAACAAGTCTCTTTTAGCAACATTTTCTACTCCTTTGTTTAATCTTTTATATCTGTCCTTCGAATCTTTGTGTTAAACTAAATAATAGTCTACCTTTATCGATTGTATGCATTGAGAAAGCTGTATCTTATGTACGTTCCTATGTGTGGTTTATTTATTCCTGTGTTTCCTGGGTTACACTGTGGTTATTTTATATTTACTCTCGAAGTATTTATTTTCTCTATTTTGTATTTTATGTCAACTTGTGGCATGACTTTGAAATAAAACATTAAAAATCTCATTTTTGGTCATTTTTTTCTATATTTCCTCAATACATTGCACTTATGTTCACTGGTAACACTTTATAGTAAGGATCCCTTAATATAAATGGTTTCTCCCTTAGCACACATGTAGCACTAAAGCTACGACACTAAAGTAGCTAGGAGAGGGTAAAGGGAACACTGTAAATTTGATTTATCACCAAACTTGTTTGTTCCTCGAATCTACATTATTTATGTCTCTAGTTACCATCAACACACCATAATGTCTAGCTTTAATCCAGCATGACCTCATTTCCCCCTCTCCAGCCTCCTTAGTACTCCTCAAACTGTTTGCTGTGAATAACTTACCAGTACAGAATGGCAAAATTAAAATAATAATAATAATAATAATAATAATAATAATAATAATAATAATTTTCAGATACATGTCATTGACAGAACAACAAAGAGCAATTAGGTAAAGGATTTTCTGTATAGTATAGCTCAATATGTATAGTTTAGTGCCTGAAAAAAAAACCTTTAATCTATAAGCATCTATAAACCACAATTCTGTCATTTGTAGCTCAATAAGAAAATAATAAAACACTTGGAGTTTGCTGTTATAGGAAAATAATATTTCAATATCAAATTTTCAATAACAGCACCTCCCGAAATATATTATTCCTCTTGTTGACACCAGACTAATTTGCCAATACTAAACAATTTAATTTCTTAAAGAATGACACATCATAACTTTTATCCATTCATGGTTACCTTTAATGTTGTGGAATGTTTTGGTGAAACACCTGCCTCTTATCACTTAAATTATAGCAGCTATAAAGTCATTCCCTCAGCAGTCTCTCTCTCTCTCTCTCTCTCTCTCTCTCTCTCTCTCTCTCGCTCTCTCTCTCTCTTTTGAAAGCTAATAAGACAAAAATGTAGCTTGCCATATTCATGAGAAACTAGAAAACACAAACTCCTCTGTTCTTGTTGTGGAAAACTTACTGACTGTTACAAAGCACTGACACTGGAGTTTCCTTCCATTAATGTTAAATAAACGTCTCCTTACACAAAACCAGTGCTTAATTTGTAAACCTGCAGGTGTCGGAATAATAAGAATGTAGTGATCTGTCAAGTCAGGAGGCACGCTAATGGTCACAGTGCCCGAAATTACAGACATGTACTGTAAAAGTGCTTCTAGAATCTCTAGAAAGCACATGTGCCCAAAAGCACTTCAAAAATGAAGCTATATTTCTTGCAGTAGGCTTACTTACAATAAACTAACATTAACTGCACAACATAATCAAGAACAAAAGTGCCTTACATAACACAAAATATTCCACAAAGCTGTCTTGTCAGTGTTGTGTTTTGATTTGAGTGTCTGTGGCGGTCCTGTGTCCCTTATATATCCATTGCACAAAAATGGCTCGGGATTGGATTTAAGACAATCTGTTCCAATATTTTTGCTATGCTAAAAATTGGTTGGTCTGCCACCAAAGACGTTCCTAAACTGTTAAACAAATCTAGATGTAAATATCAGGAAATTACTAATGAAATTCTGATCTATCGTCTCATATTCATCTTTTGATCTCAAACCTAAATGTCCTCAATGTATAGCAAAATCAAACGAAGTGGCCTTGCCGTTCCACTACTTTCAGAAAGGACTGTATGCATGTCAACGTTTTTAATCTGTTTTAATATTAGTGAGAATCTACCATACAATCCCTGTGTGAGTTGTTTACTATAGAAACAATAACAGAGTAACCTTTTGCCCAATCAAAACTGAGTATTCAACAGAAGCTTTTCCAGTATTTTGTAATTATTCACTTCACTTTCTAATTCTGTAATGCTGTGTATTGTGTGACGTTGTTCTGTCACTTCCCTAAACAAACTATTCATTGATAATATCAGTCACACCCAGCTTCCATTTTTAGATGGAAAAACACTGACCTTTTCCCATGCACAATCTGAGAGGGAGAGCGAGAAAGAGAAAGAGAGAGAGAGAGGAAGCAGCGGGCACGAGACATGACCACAACAGTGTGGTGTACTGACCAGTAGACCTTTGTATCAGCTGTTCAATCTCGCGGCTCCGCGTGCACTTTAAGCCCTCCCTCCTTTAATCAGGATCATGAGTGGGGCTGAGTGACGTGCTGAGCGTTTCACTGCTCTACTGCTGCTCCCGGATCCAGCATCACTCAGCAACAGGTAGCAGGTTCAGCTCTTCATATAAACTCATAGAAAGAGAAGAAAAACAACAACGAGGAATTATGTGTATATTAGATGTGTATACCATATAGGGCAGAATGGAAGTTTGATGTATGAGTGTATAGCTACTGAATTTTGCTCGTGAGTTTGTGTTCCTCCTGTGCATGCACCTGTGGACTTACCTCAAGTGTTTCCAGAGAGATAGGACAAAAGAAAGAAATGGAGTGAAGAGAAGAGTAGAGAAGTGAATTTGTCATTTTGAGAGGTAAGTAAGCATTCAGCAGCATGATTTAAGCTGCCTAGAGCACCACATGTTCTACTGAGGCTTTACTCAAAGCCTCTTACTGCTATTTTGTATTCTCCACAACAGGCCTCAATCACAGGCCCTTCATCAGGCTTAAATGATGGGTTTAATGTATTTTTGTTGATTTGTTTGATCACACTGACAGATATATGATCAGAGTGTCCACATCCTAGGAAATCCAAAAATGTATAGATTAAAAAACAAGTGGAAAGTGAGAAAACTGTTGAATACCATTTTTAAGTATTAATGTGGGACAAGTGTAATATTGGGCTATTAAGTCACTGACATTAAAAATGTCCTTTTTCATCACGTACTGTATATCATATAACAAATAAAATCAGAGGGAAGTCATAGCTCCTCTCTAGATCTTACACCAAAGTGCTGTTGAAATCTTGAATCTGAAGATGCTGATTAATTTTCTATAACAGAAGCCACAAATCACAAGTTTATATGAATGCACTTGTTCTAATACATTATCGGTTCAATAGTAACAATTCACACAGTAATAATAATAATAATAATAATCTAATAAATTAATAATAAACTAGTAACAAACAAATAAAAACGTGTTGTGATTTATCAAATTAAAATACACCGATCAGCCATGACAGGTGAAGTGAATAACATTGATTCTCTCGTTACAGTGGCACCTGTCAAAGGGTGGGATATATTAGGCAGCAAGTGAACAGTCAGTTCTAGAAGTTGACGTGTTGGAAGCAGGCAAAATGGGCAGGTGTAAGAATCTGAGCGACTTTGACAAAGGCCAAGTTGTGGTGGCTAGATGACAGGGTCAGAGCATATCCAAAACAGCAGGTCTTGCAGTGGTATGCAGTGATTAGTACCTACCAAAAGTGGTCCAAGGAAGAACAACTGGTGAACCAGCAACAGGGTCATGGCCACCTAAGGCTCACTGATGTGCACGAGGAGCGAAGGCTAGGAGCCTCTGGCATGATCCCATAGAAGATCTACTCTAGCACAAATTACTGAAAAGGTTAATGCTGGCTATGATAGAAAGGTGTCAGAACACACAGTGCATCACAGCTTGCTACATATGGGGTTTCATAGCTGCAGAGTGCCCGTGCTGACACCTGTCCACTGTTGAACGCACCTACAATGGGCATGTGAGCATCAGAACTGGACCATGGAGCAATGTAGGAAAGTGGCCTGGTCCCATGAATCATGTTTTCTTTTACATCCTGTGGTCGGCCGGGCGTGTGTGCGTCACTTACCTTGGGGAAGTGATGGCACCGGGATGCACTATGGGAAGAAGGCAAGCCAGCAGGGAAAGTGTGATGTTCTGGACAATGTTCCTTCTGGGAAACCTTGTGTCCTGGTTTTCATGCGGATGTTACTTTGACATGTACCACCTACCTAAACATTGTTGCAGACCAAGTACACACTGCACAAACTGTTCAGGAATGGTTTGAGGAACATGACAAAGACTTCAAGGTGTTGATTTGGCCTCCAAATTCCCCAGATGTCAATCTGATCACTCTTTTGTGGGATGTGCTGGACAAACAAGTCCGATCCATGGAGGCCCCACCTTGCAACTTACAGGACTTAAAGGATCTGCTGCTAACGTCTTGGTGACAGATACCACAGCACACCTTCAGAGGTCTTGTGGAGTCCATGCCTCAACAGGTCAAAGCTGCTTTAGCAGCACAAGGGGGACCTACACAATATTAGGCAGGTGGCTTTAAGGTTATGGTCTTATAATGATCGGTGTATAATGAAGGCATTGATCCTGTGATTTGTAGGTGCACAGCAGTACTGTCAGAGCTGATATTAGAGAAAATTAATCAACACCTTCTGACCTATCAGACTTAGGAAACTATAGGGCTGTTGTATAAATAAAATATAATGTATTAAAGAAAGATTTCCTTTGATGTATGATGGCTTAATGGAAATTAAGAGTACACTTCCGTAAATGCAGAAAATTTTTAAAGCAGGTGAAAATGTAGAAAATGTATGCTCTAAACGATGTCTAGATTTTGGTCAGATCCTCAGTCTTGAGAATTTAGAAGGGATGGTTGTTGTAATCGTATCACACTGTACATGACATGTTCATATAGATCAAATGGGATGTATGTTAGGAGCTAGATCAAGGCAAACCAGAGCCAACTCAGAACAGACTCAAATACTTGTTGTCTTTTACACCATAATAACAGTTCAATCAGATGCAAAGGGTAGAAGGATAAATCTGGAGACAGGATCTTCATAGCAGACGAATCTTATTTGCAGAAGTTCTTCAGATGGAGAAATACAGGAGTGTAGTCGGAGTTCAGTTTCGCTCTTGCAACTTGTCTCCCTTCCTGTGTGTGTGTGAAAGCCAATCTATAACAAGTTTTTAGGTAATTTATGCGATAACGTGTTCAAAGAGGTGTTGCACATTGTATGATAAAAGGGTCTTCACATGACAACGTGTACCACTTATCTATCTGCTTATGTACACTTACTGTATCTTATAGCATGACATATCAGGTCAGAACACCCTGTTACAGAATACACTCACAAGTAATACGAATCTGCATCCAGAGAATAAATCAGATTTTAAGCATAAGAGAAAGTAAAGGAAAATCAAATAATTCCACATACTCCAAGTAAAAAAATTAATAAATGGTCACTGGGACTTTATTGGTGTCAATGGGTAACACAGACCTTGTCCTTATGCGTACAATACAACGAAATGAATTTCCTTGCAAATTCAAGCTTGGAAGGAAATTGGAGTCAGAGTCAGCCATAATGCACAGTCTTATTGATTCCCCTTATGTATGGAGACTGGTACAACTGTTACATTTTTTGGTACAACTTTTGAGGATTCAATCTATGAAAACAATATGTGATCAATTTGACACTGAAGCACATTGGAAATCTATGCCTTGTCTCCGTAGGGGAAACTTCACCATATCAACAATTGCACACATATTTCTTTGTTAAATAAGAACACATTTTTTACTCTATTTATTATTAGCCTGAGATTATGTGGCCACTCCGCCAAACAAGTCCCATGTAAGCTGTTATTATAGAAACAATAACCTTTTAGGAAGAATGCATTAATATAAACTTGTGATTTGAAGTAGAACTGGCACTACTGCCAGAGCTGCTGTATTAGAGAATTAATCAACATCTTCAGACCAATCAGAATTGAGAATTCAACAGCACTGTGCTCTAAGGGTTGTACTTAGAATGCATGTGTTATCTTAGAGCTTTATACTTTTTCAGGTCATTGCTAGGTTTTCCAGGTTTTTAAAGATGTGTGGGAACCCTGTTATAAGAAAATCCTAGAAAAGCATGGGAAATGTTCATGGCATTTGTTCAAATGTTTGTTTGTTTTTTATGAAAGAGCTCAGGAACTCTTGAGGTTTAGTTTAGTAAATCTGCTTATATGTGTCAGATCTTTGGTTACAAAATTACTGTTATAAAACACAAGCCAGGCAGTGAATTTCGTCATCTAACCCTTATCCTACTTTTAAGTTCTTCTGTAGCATGTAGTCAATACTAACTTTTGCTGTAAGTAGATTTTTCTTGTTTCTATACTGTGGGGATTCTCAACTTTAAACTCCTGGAGGTGTGTAAAAAATTTTTTTATATCCAGTGTAGCATTATAAATATCAGCACAGTCCAGGTATGCCTCACATCTCCAGTGTTGGGGGCTCAAATCCCACCTCCACCCTGTGTGCATGGAGTTTGCATGTTCTCACTGTACATTGGAAACTCCAGTTTCCTCCCCTAGTCCAAAGACATGCATTGTAGGCTGATTGGCATCTTTAAATTGTTGTAGTTGTGAATCCTGTCCCTCACCTTTTTCCCAGAGTTCCCTGAGATAGGCTCCAGGCAGTCCCCATGACCCTGTGTAGGAAAATGGATGGATTGAACCACTGCGCCTCCCATTCTGTAAATATCAGATTAATAAAAAAAAGCGCAATGCCTAATCTCAACTAGGGCTCAAGATAATCTTCTTACTAGGCACACTATAAAGACCACACATTATATGACATATGTCTCAGCCTATGTCTAAAAGTGCTCTTTGCCTTACAGCCAGTGTACTCAGTTTTTTTGCACTACATTCAGTGAAATCTAAGTTGAACAGCTTGCAGTACTGTTAACACTGTTTTCCTGTGAGATAGAAGGTTGCTCTGGTAACCTGCTAAAAGACAAAGATGAATGAGAGCACCGTGCCGAATAGGGAAATGACTAAACAGAAATATGTAAATTAGAGGTCTGCATAATTTGCAGCAGCTTTATCCCTAGGAATGTGACTAAGCCCTAAAGACCTCAGACCAGCTGATCTGTATTGTGAGAGTTGTGATGTTGCTGGTAAAATTACAGAACATTAGACATAGAACATGTAGAAAAAAGTCACAATGACTAGTCAACATTTTTCAGTTTGATGTACTGTGGGTATACAGTAGGGTTTTAACTCCTTGCCACTGTTTGTATCTGTATCTATTTAGTGCTCCAAATACCTGTATTTGGATTTTAAAGTGGGCATGGACAAAACCAGAAGGGTTTTAAAATATATATATATATATAAACGTACCCTACTGGCATGATGGCCCTTGCACCTCCAGGGTTGGGGGTTCAAATCCCACCTCCACCCTGTGTGCATGGAGTTCTCCCTATGCTTTGGGGGTTTCCTCCGGGTACTCCGGTTTCCTGCTCCAGTATAAAGACATGTGTTGTATTTGGCATTGGAATTTCCAAATTGTCCATAGAGTGTGAATGTGTGTGCGGTTTTGTCCTGCGATGGGTTGGCACCCCATCCAGGGTGTCCCCTGCTTTGTGCCCCAAGTCCCCTTCCAGTTCCAGGCTCCCTGTGACCCTGTGTAGAATAAGCATTACTGAAAATGGATGGAAAAACATCCTGCTCTAACTAGTCTCAATCAGATGCACTGTGATGCACTTGCCCATATGGGAAAGCTTTCTTTAAAAAAAATCGGGTTTATATTAGTTGAGAACACATTATCTGTTAATTCCAGATAACATATTTGTATTTGGGGTCTTCCGGTTAGGGGAGCTATGGAGTAGGACGTGACTTTGGATGCTCCTGTAGTACCTAACAATATTTCAGTATTTTGGTTGATTTATTCTTACCACCCAGTGTATACGTGTTGGTTAACTAGTTCTTGTTATAAACAAGCCTCTTGGATTGCAAGATGAAGAGTAGATCCAGTTAAGGAGATAATGTGCCGTCATCGCAACAGTGGCCTGCTATTTTCACTGCGCCCTCGTTTCCTCATTCCTTGACTAACTCAGATGTGCAAGCTGTGCATGCAGTGGAGTCAGGTAAAAAGGTTGCCCTCAAAGCTGAATTATTATCTTCACTACGCAGTGAGATTGCAGAAATATTCTGTAATGAGCTGTAGAGTTGGGAGATGATTTAGTGACTATTAGGGCCAGAGCAGTATCATAAATGACTAACATTCTTGGCGTTGTGAGTAACCCTGCTATGGTTCTTCCATTAGATGTCTGAGCTGGAATGTTAAGGGCAACCCGGTTAAGAGAGCCAAGATATTTGAAATATACTGAAATTACTTAAAAGTGATATTGTTTTTACAAGAGACTCACTTAAGAAATCAAGACCATTTGAGGCTTAGGTGTTCATGGGTGGCTGAGATGTTCCACTCTAATTTTAACTCTAAGGCCAGAGGGGTTGCAGTTTTAATTAATAAGAGAGTTCAATTTTCTGGTGATTGCTGATAACAATGGTAGATATTTGATTATAGTAGGTTATAGTATGTTATAGCATGTTAATGCAAAATCCTGTTCTCTTAGTGAATGTGTACGCACCTATCTTTGATGACCACTGTTTCATAAACAGATTATTTGAAACTCTTCCCTCATCGAATAGTCATAAGTACGTTGATTTTTTCTGATCTTAATTGACCATGCTTTGCATCATTCAAATTCTCGAGTGTTGACACCATCATCCAATAGTCAATACTCTGTGCTACCTCCCATTGCCAAGATAACAGGTAAGAGTCTTCTCCTATAATGCCTGATGAGGTTGGAGAATACATGGAAAGCGATCTGAGACCATTCCTCCATACAGAATCTCTCCAGATCCTCCAAATTTCGAGGTCCATGCTGCTGGACTCTCCTCTTCATTTCACCCCACAGGTTTTCTATGGGTTTCAAGTCAGAGGACTGGGATGGCCATGGCAGGACCTTGATTTTGTGGTCAGTAAACCATTTTTATGTTGATTTTTATGTATGTTTTAGATCATTGTCCTGCTGGAAGATCCAACCACGGCCCATTTTAAGTATAGAAGAGGTTACACTGGTAAATGATAAAATAATAATTAAAAAAAAAAAATAAAGCTCCAAGCCCAGATGGCTTCCCTACCAAGGGATTAACTGGCCCCACTACTTTTAACTGTGTATACAGAGCTGTTAGAGTGTGGCTCTTTTCTGGAGACTGTCACAACCTTCCATAATTTTACTTCAAAATAAGGAGAAGGATCCCACATCTTGCAGCTCTTATTGACCCCTTTCTTTACAGATGCCAAGATATTAGCCAAAGTGTTGGCTACCTGTCTCAAAAAGATACTCCCAGATATTGTATCAGAAGAGCAAACAGGATTTATTAAAGGGAGACAACTGTTTTACTATGTCCACAAATATGTCTTTTAAATATAATTTATTCCAAGCATTCATCTGTTGTTCCTGAGGTTGTTGTGGCCCTCAAAGCTGAAAAAGCATTTGATTGAGTTGAGTGTCCATATTTTTTTGTTGTACTTCAAAAATTCGTGTTTGTGAATAATTTTATTTCTTGGATTCATCGCCTATATACTTCTCCCCAGGCAAGTGTACACACTAATGACACGCGGTGAGGTTACTTTAAATTAGGATGTGGGATGCGTCAGGGATGCCCGCTCTCCCCTTTGTTGTTTACCTTGGCCATTGAGCCACTGTTAATTGCCTTGAGGTCTTCCTCTATATTGCAGGGAATTACTCGTTCAGATATTGAAATTAAATTGTCACTTTACGCTGATGATTTGTTGCTATATGTTTCTGATCCAACCTCCTGTATCCCCTCAATCACATCTAAGTTGAAACAATTTGGTTCATTTTCTGGCTATAAAATAAACCTCTAAAAGAGCAGATGCTACCCTGTCAATGCGCTGGCCCTGTGTCTTTAAAAGCCTGATGTTCTATTTAAACTGAGTAGGTCTGTTTTTTAGTATCTCAGCATTAATATCACCAGACCCTTATCATCTCTTTTTTTCTGATAATTTCTCCCATTCGCTTGCTGAAATTAAATCTGATTTCCAAAGTTGGTGCAATCTTCCCTTAACTTTAATAGGAAGGATTAACATAATGAAAATGAACATCTTACCTAAATTTCTTTTTATTTCAATGTATCCCCTTGTTTTTTTGCCAAATAGTTTCTTTCAATTTATCAACCAAATACTCCTTTTCTCTGGAATGGTAACGTGCCCACAATTCGGGAAGTATTACTCCAAAGATGCAAATTTAATTGGGGGGGGGGGGTTGGTCCATACCAGACTTTAAATTATATTACTGGTCAGCCAATATTCAAGTTAACATACTGGTTCAGCTCATCGGCGGTCCCATGGTGTAGTCTGGAGGCAAATTTTGTTTATTTACTTCATTAAAGACTATATTCACTGCCTCTTTACCTATTAACTCATTGGGTTATACAGATAATCCAGCTGGTCATTTCTACCCTTAAGATATGGGGTCAGTTTAGACACCACTTTAAGTTTATTTCTGCCTCTTCTTTAATGCCATTATTTATGAATCATTTATTTCCTCCATTGATTACAGATCTTGTTCTTCAGGAGTATTATGGTAAAGGACTAAGATTTTTCTGAGATCTCTAAAAGGATGGTACCTTTTGCAGTTATGTTCAGCTGTCCTCTGTATTTGAGCTGCCAAGGTCTCACCTGTTCTGTTATTTTCAGGCCAGGCACAGTTCTGTTTCCCTATTCCTAAATTACTCTTGTTTACCAACTAAGCAGGTTGTGTAAGGAGTTTCTTGAGTTAATCCCCTCTCAAAAGACACTCATTTCAAGGATCGATTGTCAACATGTGGATTTAGAGGTTTATTCTATTGCTGATATTAAAAATGCCTGGGAGCACGAGTTGGGTGAAGAGTTTATGGATGAATGGTGGGAGAGTGCCCTTAATAGAATACACACAAGCACAATATGTGCACAGCTAGGGTTCATATAGTTTAAAATATTGCATAGTGTTCACTATTCCAAGGCCTGGCTTTCTGTAATATATCCCAACATTGATGATATTTGTGACAGATGTCACACTTCCCCATGTAATTTGAGTCATTTATTTTCTTTGTCGAGTGCTTCAAATTATTGGAAACACTATTTTGAGACTATGTCTAAAGTATTTAAAATCAAGGTAGATGTGTGGCCTACCACTGCAATGTTTGGGGTCCCCAAAGTTCAGACTCAGACTAACAGTTAGACATATTAGCCTTCACCTCCTTACTAGCTAGAGGACGGATTTTATTTCTCTCAAAGTCCACTAAACCGCCAGTTACTTCACTATGGCTTGTGATATTATTATTGACTTTGCTTCGTGCCTAGATAAAATTAAATAAAGAGTGACAATAAGTCTGGGACTTAAAGTAATTTTACTGACAAATTTCTACTTGTCATTGAGTGGGTGAGAAGTGGAAAACAGGACTCAAGTATGTAAACTCAGTGTGTCCATTAATTTAGTGTAATTCATAGTATAAGAATTTTTTTTTTAAACAGACATAGACGGAAATAGGAAAATTTGGCTTGCAAAGAGACAAATGGTGCGTCCCAGTTCGCCTACTTATGCTATGAACTAAAAGTATGTACTCTTTTTGTGAAGAAAAAGTACATACTTTTGAGTGTGTAGCAAAAGCGTATGCAAGTACTGGGACATACTAACACCTCAATTGACGGAAGAGAACGTTGTTGCCTAGTTATGCACACCATCACTGTAACAAACTCCTCATTGCATCTCAGCTTTTCTTCATTCATTATTCCCTATATAATTTATACTATATCATTTAATTTACCATTCGCTTGATTAATTTTACACATTTTATTTGCACTTCTCTAAAATGTACTTAACTACTAAAAACGCATCACCGACTTTACATTCATCCGCCATGTTTGCAGGTCGAATTTGGCAAAGCAAACCATCACAAAACTCCTCATCCCTTCCGCAAAGAGTTGTGGGCAATATTTGCTGAAAAAGTGTCCATGGAGTCACACCTCGAAAATCCACCAGAAATAGTAGACCATCCGGGTACCTTTGGGATACTCATTTCAATATATTACAATTTGGGACACATTAATTCAAATCTCGGATAATGTTTAGTATGGATAGTAGGCGAATTGGGATGAAGCAAAATAAACAGAATTAAGGGCTAAACACAGAACAGGTGCACACATTTGAGAAACAAACCAATGGCAGGGCTGGCACACAGAAAGGACTAGAACCAAAACAAAGGCACATGCCAAAACAATGGATGACAAAGAACTCTTACAAAGGACAAAGTAGTGGGGCAAGCGGCACTCTCCATGCTGGGAAATCTACCGTGTGCTGAGTGAAACCTACCCATCCTCAAATCATATCATCCTTACGTGAAGCATTAGGCCTGGGCATTACTTCTAATAGCGCTTTTATAGCTGTTTGTTTGGAGGTAGGTGCAGAGGTCAATATAGTAGAAGTGCATTTAGTCAATTTTTTTCTCCGATATATTTATTGTCCTTTTCTTGTTTTATAACCTCACATCAACTACAAGTACACAAGCATACACCCTTTCACATACAGTACACATATTCAATTTACACAACTTAAAAGACGAAT
Organism: Ictalurus furcatus; assembly: GCF_023375685.1. Taxonomy (NCBI): domain Eukaryota; kingdom Metazoa; phylum Chordata; class Actinopteri; order Siluriformes; family Ictaluridae; genus Ictalurus; species Ictalurus furcatus. The sequence goes on along the minus strand of NC_071272.1, from coordinate 18,251,010 downwards.
TGCATTTTTTTTTTTTTTTTTTTTTTAAAAGGGCATTTGGTCACTTGCTTTGTGCTGTGTGTTTTAATTATGTCGTCCATTAAGTATGCCCATTAAGTAAGAGTAGTAAACAAAGAAGAGATTCGTGCCACAAGCTCCTGACAGTCTTGGCCATGTAACTCGCTGCTGTTCTAATACCTGTCATGGCTAAAAGCAAAGCAACCATTACTTTCACAACAGTTTCAGCCCTGGCTAGGACAGAAAGCACTTTGTTCTGGGAATTTGAATATTTACTGCACTGCTACACATGTGAGAGCATTCCACCCCCCCCCCCCCCCCTAAATGTGTAATGTTTAAGGGCTGAATTAAGAGGAAGGTTTTGCCTCAGTGTTGCACTGCAGTGCTATTTTTGACAGAGCTAATCTGCAAGCTAATTAGCATAGAGTATGGGAGCAATTATGCTGTCCATGACAAACTTCTCATTACCTTTATTTAGTAACAACCAGGAAGTATCACGTCAGTGCTACAGTGTTAGTGTCCGCCCTCAGCACTCTGGCCATTAGCATCTTTGTGGTGTTTTGCTTCCATTTACTACTTTCTGATACCGAAATACAGGCTGTTATCCAATTATGTGATTAGAATCTTCACTGACAAGCAATTTGTCCCTGTCAGTCCTTTGGTCATAGGCTTGTGAGCTAGGTCAAATGTACTGTATGTGGTGGATAGGCCTAAGTTAACTGTGCATCACAGGCAATTAGATGAAAGAATAGGACAACACTGACACTCTCCTAAATGTCTCCTTAACGGAGACATGTAAACAGAAGGGAAAGAATTTTCAGACCTGGAATGAATGTGATATTACTTAGAGATTAGCTCTGTGTTAAAGAAATCTATTTTTTCCCAGAGACCAAAAAATGGGATTTCCACCTGGTTCAGCATTGAATTTATTTGTGATGTCACACTCCACAGTAGTGGTTAATGCCTCATATGACTGTAAACACTACTAAGTTTAAATGTTAGAATTTTATTGTGGCAGTTGTATATACAGTTTTTTTTTTCCTGTCAAAAAGCTTTACTTGTGCTGCCCGTTTTATCTCTGTACCAGTGTTATTGTGGAGAGGTGTGATTTTTTGACCAGCAGGGGGCTCACACCCCTCCCCATTCCCATCGCCCTGCTCACCAGCAGCTAAACAGAGCCATGATACTCTACACACAGAAACACAACAGTGTCCTGACTGATCTTATAACAAAAATAATTCATTTGTTTAAACTAATTGAAAATGTCCGATAAATCGATTTTCATTCCACCAGTGGAATCGATTGCCAGTGTATAGTGAGAAAGGGTTAAAACAGTAAAATATGCGTAGATCACAAACAAATTAAATTAACTTAAAATAATGTAAAGTGTGTAAAATTAGTTGTACATTATTAGCCTCTTTACAGAAAAGTCACATAAACTTCACATTTGAATTTTAGACATTTCACGTATTGTTTTGCATGTGTTATTTTGATGTTTTGATTTCTCACATGAATTACTTAATTCCCATGTTATTTTTTCCCCCACGGGTAATGCATGCATGTTTTCTTACACAATTAATTCGATTTTCATGTTCAATTTATGCTTGTTACTGTAATGCACACAGTGTGTAAAAATTACATGAATTTTTAATTTTATTGAATTTTTCGCATCTAGTGTATGTGTTTAAATGTTCAACATTTCTGACATGATTAATTCAGTTTTCAAAGGACATTTTATCACACATAATTTTTTCCCCATGTGATCACAGTTCAAATGATCTCACATGTGCACTTTCAGGGCATAACATGCTAAAATCAGAGAAGATGTCATCACATGATTCACAATCATGTGAAAAACTTACGATCGCATGTGAAATGTGAATTTTTCCATAAGGACCACATTTGTGTGTGTTTACAGTAGGACTCTCTCCTAAGTGTCAGTGTCGCTCTTTATTTTATTCAGGACACTCACATGGTGACTAATGCCAAGAAGTAAAAAACAGAAACATGGTCATTCTGCAGCAGGTAAGACTGTGTCAAGAAAACGGACTATTATTTACTATTAAGATACTGATTTACTGACTTCAATGTAAAATCTGTGTTTTAGCAGTATTTATTTGGTATTAATAATTATTTCATTTTATTGTCATTCAAAATACTTATATTTTCATTTTTTTTCCCTTGTCAGTGTTTGTTTAAAATTCCAAATTTACAGAGCTCCACAGTTAACATCCTTTCTTAATAAGAGTAATTTCTGGCCATAACTTATTAACATGTAGGAACAGGCTCCTAATGTGTTTCACGTCTTAGACAGGTGTGAAAATAAGATCATTAAGTCATGCCCACAGCTTAACAATGCAGTATATTCATGTGTATGTTTCACTTAGTTTTTGATTGTTAGTTAGTTAGTTAGTTAGTTAGTTAGTTAGTTTGTTTGGTTGTTTGGTTGTTTGGTTGTTTTTGGTATAGTATATTTTTTCCTGATGTTAACATCATAAGCTCAACTTATGTTTAGCTCTATGAATTTTTTTATTTTATTATTATTTTTTTAAACCCACATACTTTTTTTTGATGTTGGCTTGTAACTTATTGACGTTGTGTTTTATGCCTGTGCTTATTATTACATATTAATTGTTGCTCATGATCTTTAAAGGGTGTGCCTATGTTTTCAGGATTTGAATTGACCTCTTTAATAAATGATAATATAAGAATACAACACTATGAGAAAACAAACAAACAAACAAATAATATACACATGAAGTTTTTTTAATAAATTGTTTGTTTTTTCTAAATCTATTTTTAATCCATTGAATAAATAAGTAAATAACAATGAATAATAGTAATAACATAGCATATAATACATTTATATCCTGTCCTACAATATAGTGCTTACTATGTTATTAATGGATTGGATTATTATTATTATTATTATTATTATTATTATTATTATTATATTATGTGTAGGTTTGGTTGGTATTATATAATTTGTTTTGTTTCAGCGCTGCTCAAGGTGTTGTAACAAGAATCTAATCTCGTTCCCATACATGAATGATTTCTTTCCCTCGCCTTACAAAATCATCGCCATGCATTATTTTTATTAAGAAGAGATGTTATTTTTCTTCAAAGTGTAGCTAAAACATAGTTGTGTTCTCTGTGTGAAAGGAAAGGTGCTAGATATGTCATAGTGGTTTCATTTATTGTCATTGATTGATTTAATTTTTTTTTGTCCCTACAGGGGGATTATGTCTGGTTGGATTTCAAGACAGGCAAGCCGTTCGATGTTCCAGTTGGAGCTGTAGTCAAGCTCTGCGACTCGGGCCTGATCCAGGTCTTGGATGATGAGGGTCAGGTGAGCGTTTAATAAGACAATGACAAACACCACGCCTAAAGAGTGCCCTGCTTTTCGTCACTTGACTTTCAGTGTGAATGATGCTGCAGTGTGAGTGTATTGTGTTTGTGTGCAGGAGCACTGGATCTCTCCTCAGAATGCCACAAACATAAAGCCCATGCACCCGACCTCCATCCACGGCGTGGAGGATATGATTCGCCTGGGAGACCTGAATGAAGCCGGCATTCTCCGAAACCTCTTCATTCGCTACAATGAGAGGGTCATATATGTGAGTGTACAGTTTCTAAAAATTTAATAAAACGCTTGGGGGCATGCTTTTAACTGTACATTCTGGTGTGTTTCACTCCTCTTTAACCACAGCAGTCTTCCAACAATTACAAAATGCTGACACTGGAGACTCATTACCTAAATGTGAAATAATAGTCTCCTTACAGAAAACTTCACAATATAAATTCTTTGTTAAATAACAGCATGTTTTTAATCTGTTTATGTGGAGCATCCACCATCCGAGTCCCAGTGAACAAGTTACTACAGAAACTATAACTAGACTGAGTGCATTAATATAAACTTGTGATTTGAAATGTAGCCAGAGCTGCTGTAATTCTGGCTGAAGGGGATACAACTGACTTTAGTCCGTTTAGTAAAATGATTTACTTTATCATCATATCATTGTTTTGTCCATGATATCACTCTTAATCCTACAAGCCACTTGATGTAATGTTTCTCCTTCTTATTGATGCACAGGTGTACAGATTGGTAATAAAAGTGGCATCTGCTGTACACAGTGCACCAAGTATTGTTCATTTTAGGCATTAGCTGTTCTTGTTTCTTGCTCAGATCAGCCAGTTTTGCTAGAATATGACCTTTTCCTCTTGGTTCACTCCCGTATCCCCGTCAGCCATTTACACCACTGAAATACTTGATGGAGGACAACACGACCCTGACTTACTTTGAGCTGTGCCATAACCTAATTTAAATTGTGTTATGTCAAGGCTAAATATCTTCTTTTTTTTTTTTGAGTGGATACTAGTAAGATCAATACTTTGCAGTAAGTATCAATCTTTTAAAGAAGTTCATTCATCATGTGTTTATTTATCTAATGGTTTAGATAGACAACTTAAACAGACAAGTGGAAAATTCACATTCTGCTCTGTTAGCTGAATTTCTATCCTCTTGTATACTACATTATATGGCATGTATTATTAGTACAGAGCTGAGAGGTGATTTTCATAGCATATGTTTATAAAGGTTGAATATTATATAGTCCCATCTGAAAATATTGAAACAGCAAGGCCAATTAATTTCTTTTTGTTGTAGAATGAAGACATTTGGGTTTGAAATCGAAAGATGTATATGGGAAGAGGGTTTAGAATTACAGATTTTATTTTCTGGTATTTATATGTAAATGTGTTAAATGACATAAACATAGAACTTTTTGGATCAGACCATCCAATTTGTAGGTGAGTAAAAATACTGGAACATGTGACTAACAGGTGTTTCTTGTTAGACAAGTTTGTCCTGTTAGATTGATTGTTTAAACAATAAATAGCTCTGAGCAGAGGGAAAATCAATCAGAGGCATTGCATAAACATTGGGCATATCCAATACAATAATTTGGAATGTCCTGAACAAGAAAGAAACCACTGGTGTACTAACAAACAGACATAAAACAGGTCAGCCAAGGAAAAGTGTGGAGAAAGAAAGGATCTGCTCATGATCCAAAAGATACAAGCTCATCGGTCAAGCATGGTGGAGGTAGTGTTATGGCTTGGGCTTGCATGGCTGCTTCTGGAACAGGCTCACTAATCTTTATTGATGATATAACTCATTATGGTTGCAGCAGAATGAGTTCATAATCTACAGAAATGTTCTGCCTGTTAATTTACAGAGAAATGCATCCAATCTAATTGGGAGGAACGTCCATCATGCAGCAAGACAATGATCCAAAACAAACTGCCCACTCAACAGAGGATTTCAGGGAGAACAGTGTTTTATATTAGTCAAGTCAATCACCAGATCTTAACCAAATTGGGCATGTATTTTACCTCCTGAAGAGGAGACAAACCTTCCACAACAAACAACAACTAAAACAGCAACAGTATAACATAATAATAATTTATTTATATTTAATAATATAATTTTATATAAATGTAAAATGATAACCATATTTAAGGGCCCAAAAGTGGTAGCTTTGCAGTGCTGGGGCTTGAACTCCTGACCTTCTGATCAATAACCCAGAGCCTTTTACCACTGAGCCAAATTTTTATTTAAAGTCTCTTTACACCTAGAAATACTCTTTACATTGCAACCAACAGCTGTTGAGGAATGTTTTAGAAAATTATTATTATTATTATTATTATTATTATTATTATTATTATTATTATTATTATTATTATTATTATTATGTTGCATATAAAGTCAAATGTGTAAATATTGTGAACGGAAAAAAAATATTTCCTTGATCTATTCTATAGGAACATAGAACTCAAAGCTATATAAACAACAGCAAAGACCAGTGCTGCATCCCCAGGATCCAAATGTACAGTAAAAATACTTCCTGTCAATTATACAGTAAAATCCTGGCAGCAGAGTTGCCATTCAATTGTTGTAACCTTGCAGTATATCTTAATAACAGCTATTTTCTTCAACCATAAATGTATGCATAACTTTTACTGTTTTTATTTTGCAAACTGATTTTTAAGTATGTATATTTAAATATTTGCATGCATACTTAAAATTCTATTATGCATACTTATTTTTCAAGTATGCACACTTAAATAATAAGTATGCATACTAGAATTTTAAGTATACATACTATATATAAACTTTTTGTCCATACTTAATTTGTGTACAACTTTTAAAAAAGCATACTTATTTTGCATACTTATGGTTTAGTATTTGTACATATGTTTACTGATTTGTACTTTCATATTTCTTTGCTTAAATACTTCTATGTATCAGTAAATTAGGTAAACATTGCTTAGTTAATTAATCCATATAGTAAGCTAGTTAAACATTAGCTTGTGCCAGCTGCAGTGGTGAGTTGGAATAATGGATAATGTTGTTACTTCATGTTCCATGGGTTGCTGGTTCAATTCTGAACTGTGGTCACTTTTGCAGAGTTTCACGGATCCTCCTGGGCCTGTGTGGGTTTCCTACAGGTTCTCCAGTTTTCTCCCACCTCTTGAAATCATGCCACTTAATGGTTTAGCTAAATGTCTGACTCGTGAGACTACCGTGACTCTGACCAGGAAAAATATGTAGATGATTGAATGAATTGTTTCAGCATGATTCTGATGCTCAAACTGACATATAAGGAATAGTAAACATCTAAGGTCTGACCAATAAACCTAACCACTAACTGTTTTTTATTTTATTTTATTTATTTATTTATTTATTTTATGAAACCCTTGAAACAGAAACATGTGCAATGAAATAGTTTTAATCACATTTCCATGATATCAGTGTGAATATAACACATGCAGGTAACATTACTGTTCCCCACGTTCTTGGCAGCCATGAAAAAAGTAGAGCTTCCCCATGTCCTGAATATTACTTTTACCCCTGAGACTTACAGACGTAGATCAAATGTTTTGAAATAAAAACATACTGGATTTTGCAAGTATATTTATTTTGCAAACTTATTTTTAAGTAAGTATATTTAACTTTTGGCATGCATACTTATTTTTAAATATGCACACTAGAATTTTATGTATGCATACTTATTTTTCAAGTATGCATATAAACATATTTGTACTGATTTGTACATTCACATTTCTTTGCTTAAAGTCTTCTATGTATCCGTACATTGGGTAAACGTTGCTAGTTAATTAAGACATATGGTAAGCTAGTTAAACTTTTTGCATTTGAAATAGTCTATGATTTCTGTCATTGTAAAATAATGTTACAAAGAATTCCTTTATTTTTTTTGATCTACAGTTAAATAAAAGTTAAACTGGAAAATTAAATGGTAAGCTATAAAAATGCACCTATTTCTAGACATTGCTTCATTTGATCTAATTATTCTACATATCGAATAAAAATTCATTATGACACTTGTTAATAAACATGACACTTGTGAATAAAACAATTTTATATATTAAATTAAAAATATATAATATAGTTGT